>NC_080075.1:16252873-16552873 GCF_949987535.1 Balaenoptera acutorostrata | reverse complement strand
CAGCTTACCCTTCCCACTCCCCATGTCCTCAAGTTCATTCTCTAGTCGGTCTGTGTTTTATTCCCGTCCTGCCCCTAGGTTCTTCATGACCTTTTTTTTTTTTCCCTTAGATTCCATATATATGTGTTAGCATACTGTATTGGTTTTCCTCTTTCTGACTTACTTCACTCTGTATGACAGACTCTAGCTCCATTCACCACACTACAAATAACTCAATTTCATTTCTTTTTATGGCTGAGTAATATTCCATTGTATATATGTGCCATATCTTCTTTATCCATTTGTCTGTCGATGGACACTGAGGTTGCCTCCATGTCCTGGCTATTGTAAATAGAGCTGCAATGAACATTGTGGTACATGACTCTTTTTGAATTACGGTTTTCTCAGGGTATATACCCAGTAGTGGGATTGCTGGGTCATATGGTAGTTCTATTTTTAGCTTTTTAAGGAACCTCCATACTGTTCTCCATAGTGGCTGTATCAATTTACATTCCCACCAACAGTGCAAGAGGGTTCCCTTTTCTCCACACCCTCTCCAGCATTTATTGTTTCTAGATTTTTTGATGATGGCCATTCTGACTGGTGTAAGATGATATCTCATTGTAGTTTTGATTTTCATTTCTCTAATGATTAATGATGTTGAGCATTCTTTCATGTGTTTGTTGGCAATCTGTATATCTTCTTTGTAGAAATGTCTATTTAGGTCTTCTGCCCATTTTTGGATTGGTGAAGGGGCCTTTCTACTTAAGGTATTGTGGTTACAAACAATAGAATACAACTCTGACCAACTGAAGCAGGAGAATTTATCAAAGGCTCTGGAGGATTTTACAGAATTGAGGGGGCTGGAAAACCAGGCTGTAACCCTCAGAAATGGGACTGCTGAAGAAAGTGTGAAGATAAGACCTACTCAACTCTGCTCCCCACTGGACATGGCTGCTCTCCACACACAGATTTTAGTCATTCCTTCCATTTTGATCATTTCTTAATCAGGTTCCAGGTTTTGGAAGAGAAATTCCAATTGACTGAGCTAATGTCATATGTTGCTACCTGACTGTGCCAGGGCTGAGAGAGAATCTCCAGGATCACTCAGAGGGGTCTGTGCTGGAAGGTTCAGTATCCACACTTTTGCTCCACAAGACAGAGTGGTAATTTCCCAGAAAGAAACCAAGGTGCTCTTAAGAGGAGGAATGAAAACTAGGCAGCCCCAAATTGACAATATCCATTATATGGCCATTCTGAGAGCCCAGGTGAAGGACATTGAGCCCCATCTGCCTCACTGGGACAGTGGATGTCCAGAACAAGAGCATAAATACAAAAGCTGCAGGTGATTATGGCCTTAATTCAGCCCAACCTAGATGTTGTGGCCCCAACCCTAGCACCTTACCAATGACACTCCCTCCTCTGCAACAGAGAAGTTAACCAGTTTGTTCAGATTATTTTTCCTGATCAAAAATATCAAATGAAATAACTAACTCAGTCATGCCTCTGTTTTGACAAAGTTTGAAGAGGTCACCTCTTCCTCACTAAGTTTCCTAAGCATCAGAGACTAACCTTGAACATGATCTGGTACGTACACACATACTCATGCCCCAAGAACTCTACTAGGAAGAGGTTTGTTCATAATATTTAATTTTTTTAAATTCTCCTGCCCCCCCAAAAAACCACATTTATTTCTCTTAAAATAGCTCCTAGTAGCAACCAGAAAGACGAGCTCAAGACCTTCCCATAATAGCCCAAGGCTATACCATGGGTCATCAGCTCCTAGCCCACCATTAATTCTCAGACAGTACTACTAATATAATGTTTTGCAATGTCACTCACAGGGTGAATATCTTCAAATCATTATCTGAAGAAATGGTTTATCCCCCACTTGGCTAATGCTGTTTCTGAGGATGCAGACAAGTTCCCTTACTCCAACAATCTACAGACATGACCTACCTGCTGAACGAGTGAGATAGAGCCAGTTTCTGGAGTAGACATTATGGAACCATGGACTTTGGATGCCTGACCAACCTGTTACTGGTCACAGAGTCTATGAAAGAATAGTGATGATGGATTTCTAAATCTCGTTCCAATTTTAAACTTCAGCACAGAGTCCCAGAAATGGCATTAGAAGTTTTAGATTTTAGGGACTTCCCTGGTGGTCTACTGGTTAAGATTTCATGCTCTCAATGCAGAGGGTGCATGTTTGATTCGGGGTCAGGGAACTAAAATCCCACAGTCCAAATGGCGTGACCAAAAGAAAAAAAAAAAAAAAGGTTTAGATTTTATTTCCAATGAACCCCATTTAACAGCCATGGAATCTTGTAATAATTGGTTTGATTTTCATGCACTTCCATTTACTAATTTATAAAATGGAGATAATATTCATTCTGCCTACTTCAAGAAGGGTCAAATAAAAACAGAGTATACAGACTTTATAAACTGTATCTCCCATGTGAGTGAATGGGAGGAGGCATCAATGACTATGTTGACATTTCATAGCTCTGAGACAATTTGTTTTTAATATCATCTTGCTCTCACTAAGCAGAAACTACCTGTGTCAGTTTCTCAGTCTGTCTTGCATTGGTTAGCTTGCTAAGAAGCAAACTCTCTGGCCCTAAGAATCTTGAAAGACAAAGTGGTATAAGGTGGATTAAGCCATTTGTACTTGGAAGAGCCTCCAGTGAGAGCTGGCAGTAACAACCACCCTCCCAATGTGGCTGAACTGTATCTTCCCTCCCTTCTCTCTTTCTATTTTTACCTCCATTTTTCTCTCATTCTTTCCTGGATTTCTCCTATTCATTCACCAAGTTATGTATCCAGTCACCATCTCTTGCACTGTCTGTTGAGTCTCTACCATGCCCCAGGCACTACACCTGGACAGGTGTTCACAGAATGGGTCAAATCTTTACCAGCTGAGGGACCATGGATGAGTTAGTTGTTATTGGGCAAGTGCTCCAAAAATGTAACGTTTCATTACTCCTCAGTGTCATATGTTGCTACCTGACTGTGCCTTGCACTTGAGGATGACAACATGGTGCCCATTGTTGAATCCTCCATGCATAGAAGTTCTATACATGTTTTGGCTTGATGGAAGCTAATTGAAATCCTTACATAATGTTTGTACAAAATGAAGCCAAATGCCGGAGTGTCTGCTGTAGGAGTCTCTGAGAGGTATTTTCAGCAAATAGTATTCATCTTCCCCACTTGGGTTTTGAACAAGTTGAGAAATAAGATGAAAAGTAAAGATGATGCCAAAAATATCAATGTAATGCTGACTGAAGCTAAGTGGGGAGACACAGCTGAGTGTGAGAGCCAACAGGGCCTCTACCTACATCCCAGGTAATGACAGACTTCCCTGTGCTGTCACAGCTGACACTGGGCCAAGGTGGTCTTCCTGCTCAAGAGAGGTCCCTGCACAACTGACAGAAAGGATGACCAGTGGAGAATATTCTTTGTGGGAAGACTTACATTAAGGAAATACAAGAAGGTGGGAAAGAGCTGAGCAACTCATGCCTGGTTATTCTTCTCTGGTTTACAGATAAGCACTCTACTTCCCCAGGGCTGAAGTGACTATAGGAGTGAAGAGAGACCCAGAGTTATAGCTGTCAAGTTTCCTTTATCAGAGGAAGGATAGGAGTGGGGAGAAATGTCCCCAATGTCCCCATTAACATCCACTGAAAGAGAGATTTGCATGATTATCACCTTTCTACTTAAATAGAATAAACTTTTTCTTTAGACAATATTCTTTAATTTCATTTTAAGCCACAAGCAGTGCTATTGCATTCACTATATAAATGATAATTTCTGGAGGCTTTTTACTCTTGTAATCAAACCCAACATACACAGACTAACCCCATGTAAATGATAGGGAAACAAATTACCATGTCTTACACAGCCAAATAATCTGCTGGTTCTCCAGCTTTTATAATAAGCATTCTTGTAGACTGTTTTCAAATGATTTAATTTAACTTAAAAAATTAATTTAACATCTAACTAGGTGGTAGGCATTCTGTTAGGGACTAAAAATATAAAGATGGATGAATCAGAATCTCTCCTCCCAACAAGGTCATGGACTAACATGAGGGACAGACAGGAGAATCAATAACATAATGTGATAAGAACTTCAGCAGAGAAATGAATAGATTGCCATGAAACACAAGTGAGGGAACTGATTACCTGCCAGACAGGAATCAGCAAAGCTATAGAGAGGGGGTAAAATTGGTTTAAAAAAAAAAGGTAATGAATGAATGGGCTCCCATTTCTTTGATCCAGAGATAAGCTTCCCATGTTCCTTCTCTGTATCTGTTCTTCCTTCTTTGTGAGTAGTCTTGGACCAGTATGTCCAGATTCCTTGTCCTCTCCTTTTTGGCTCTGCCTCTTCATCCAAAGTCTAGAATCCAGGGAGCCTATAAACCCCAAGCTGAAGGGAAAGGGCACAATGAGTAGAGCTAAGTCCTATGCATTTAAGAATCTTAGGCAGGGGAGGGCCAGGTGATAACAGCACTTAACATTTTCTGATCACTTATTACATGCACGGTGTTGAGGATCTTAAAAATCAAGACTCAGTCCATCCTTGTGTCAATGAATAATTAATGAGATATTTATTAATTTAGATAGCCTCGCCCACCAGAGGGCAGACAGAAAAAGCAAGAAGAACTACAATCCGGCAGCTTGTGGAATGAAAACCACATTCACAGAAAGATACACAAAATGAAAAGTCAGAGGACTATGTACCAGATGAAGGAACAAGATAAAACCCCAGAAAAACAACTAAATGAAGTGGAGATAGATAACCTTACAGAAAAAGAATTCAGAATAATGATGATCCAGGACCTCAGAAAAAGAATGGAGGCAAAGACCGAGAAGATGCAAGAAATGTTTAACAAAGACCTAGAAGAACTAAAGAACAAACATCTAGAAAAATTAAAGAACAAACAGAGATGAACAATACAATAACTGAAATGAAAAATATACTAGAAGGAATCAATAGCAGAATAACTGAGGCAGAAGAATGGATAAGCGACCTGGAAGACAGAATGGTGGAATTCACTGCCATGGAACAGAATAAAGAAAAAAGAATGAAAAGAAATGAAGACAGTCTAAGAGACTTCTAGGACAACATTAAACACATCAACATTCTCATTATAGGGGTCCCAGCAGGAGAAGAGAGAGAGAAAGGACCCAAGAAAATATTTGAAGAGATTTTAGTCGAAAATTTCCTTAACATGGGAAAAGAATTAGTCACCCAAGTCCAGGAAGTGCAGAGAGTCCCAGGCAGGATAACCCCAAGGAGAAACATGCCAAGACACATAGTAATCAAATTGACAAAAATTAAAGACAAAGAAAATTATTAAAAGAAACAAGGGAAAAATGACAAATAACACACAAGGGAACTCCCATAAGGTTAACAGCTGATTTTTCAGCAGAAACTCTACAAGACAGAAGGGAGTGGCAGGACATATTTAAAGTGATGAAAGGGGAAAACCTACAACCAAGGTTACTCTACCCAGCAAGGATCTCATTCAGATTTGACAGAGAAATCAAAAGCATTACAGACAAGCAAAAACTAAGAGAACTCAGCACCACCAAACCAGCTCTACAACAAATGCTAAAGGAACTTCTCTAAGTGGGAAACACAAGAGAAGAAAATGATCTACAATAACAAACCCAAAACTATTAAGAAAATGGTAATAGGAACATACATATCGATAATTACCTTAAATGTGACTGGATTGAATGCTCCTAACCAAAAGACATAGGCTGGCTGAATGGGTACAAAAACAAGACCCATATATATGCTGTCTACAAAAGACCCACTTCAGACCTAGGGACACATTCAGACTGAAAGTGAGGGGGTGGAAAAAGATATTCCATGCAAATGGAAATCAAAAGAAAGCTGGAGTAGCAATACTCATATCAGATAAAATAAACTTTAAAGAATGTTGCAAGAGATAAGGAAGGATACTACATAATGACCAAGGGATCAATCCAAGGAGAAGATATAACAATTATAAATATATGTGCACCCAACATAGGAGCACCTCAATATATAAGGCACATGTTAACAGCTATAAAAGAGGAAATCAACAGTAACACAATAATAATGGGGGAATTTAACACCTCACTTACACCAATGGACAGATCATCCAGACAGAATATTAGTAAGGAAACACAAGCTTTAAATGACCCAATAGACCAGATAGATTTAATTGACATTTATAGGATATTCCATCCAAAAACTGCAGATTACACTTTCTTCTCAAGTGCACATGGAACTTTCTCCAGGATAGATCACATCTTGGGTCACAAATCATGCCTCAGTAAATTTAAGAAAATTGAAATCATATCAAGCATCTTTTCTGACCACAATGCTATGAGATTAGTAATAAATTACAGGGGGAAAAAACCGTAAAAAACACAAACACATGGAGGCTAAACAATACGTTACTGTATAACCAAGAAATCACTGAAGAAATCAAAGAGGAAATCAAAAAATACCTAGAGACAAATGACAATGAAAACAAGATGATCCAAAATCTATGGGAGGCTGCAAAAACTGTTCTAAGAGGAAAGTTTATAGCAATACAATCCTACCTCAAGAAACAAGAAAAATCACAAATAAACAATCTAACCTTACACCTAAAGGAACTAGAGAAAGAAGAACAAACAAAACCCAAAGTTAGTAGAAGGAAAGAAATCATAAAGATTAGAGCAGAAATAAATGAATTAGAAACAAAGAAAACAGTAGCAAAGATCAATAAAACTAAAAGCTGGTTCTTTGAGAAGATAAACAAAATTGATAAACTTTAGCCAGACTCATGAAGAAAAAGAGGGAGAGGACTCAAATCAATAAAATTAGAAATGAAAAAGGAGAAGTTACAACAGACACGGCAGAAATACAAAGCATTCTAAGAGGCTACTACAAGCAACTCTATGCCAATAAAATGGACAACCTGGAAGAAATGGACAAATTCGTAGAAAGGTATAACCTTCCAAGACTGAACCAGGAAGAAATACAAAATATGAACAGACTAATCACAAGTAATGAAATTGAAACTGTGATTAAAAATCTTCCAACAAACAAAAGTCCAGGACCAGATGGCTTCACAGGTGAATTCTATCAAACATTTAGAGAAGAACTAGCACCCCTCCTTCTCAAACTCTTCCAAAAAATTGCAGAGGAAGGAACACTCCCAAACTCATTCTAAGAGGCCACCATCACCCTGATACCAAAACCAGACAAAGATACTGCAAAAGAAGAAATTTACAGACCAATATCACTGATGAACATAGATGCAAAAATCCTCAACAAAATACTAGCAAACAGAATCCAACAGCACATTAAAAGGATCATACACCACGATCAAGTGGGATTTATCCCAGGGATGCAAGGATTCTTCAATATATGCAAATCAATCAATGTGATACACCATATTAACAAATTGAAGAAGAAAAACCATATGGTCATCTCAATAGATGCAGGAAAGGCTTTTGACAAAATTCAACACCCATTTATGATGAAAACTCTCCAGAAAGTGGGCATAGAGGGAACTTACCTCAGCATAATAAAGGCCATATACAACAACTTCCCCCAAAAGGAAATATTCATTAATTAAACTAATGTTTATTGAATATTAACCATGTGCCAGTACTGCGTACAGTGATAAACAAGGTAGGTGACATCCCTGCTCCAATAGAAGTTATCCTGTCATAGATTTTATTCATAGTGGGCTAAAGTAATTTGTCCAAAGGCACAGTACTAGAAAGTGGTAGAGCCAGGATTGGGACCTTGCCCTTTCTGACTCCAAGTCCTACACTTTCAACACTGTACTGAAATAAAGTCAAAACCAAACAAAATCATGTGTGTGCTCTCAGGAGAGAGGTAAACAACCAATGGAACCAGAGTGTAACTTGAGCCTTTACCCCAGGCATTGGCAGCTTCTGGGGTGTGATTGGATGTCTGGGGTTTTTTAAGCTGCCCAGGTGATTCTGATGTGCAGCCAAGCGGAGAACCGCTGTCCCAGGTGTTGCAGGGAGCTGCTCTGGGATTCCTCGGAGGAAGGAAAGGAGCAAGCTATGCTCCCCCAGGCCCTCTGACTCCAGCTTGAACCTGAGCATCCCCACTTTTATCTTGTTTGTATATTGAGCCTCTGCCTCAGATCTCCACTGACGAAAGAGCCCTGCTGCTAACAAAACAAACAAGTTTGAAGAACTTTCTTAAGTTCCTTAGATGTAAAACATCCATGGGGTTTTTGCATCAAGGAAAATTTTCTCAGCGTCATTTTGGATGTTCCCTACTGGTACCTTAGTTACTGGCATTCTTATATACTATTGCTGAAAAGAAAAAAATGCTTGAATTATTAGAAAAATGCCATAAACCTAGAGTCTATACTAACCTTCTCATATTCATTCAGTGCATATTTATTGAGCATCACCTATGTTCTAGATGATAAGGATGCCACTTTGAAGTCGAGAGACAAGGTCAAATTTCAGGAAGCATATATTCCAATGGGGGAGACAAATAGACAAATATACAAATGAGACAGTGTTCAATCATGCACATCTTTCAGTCCAGGGTCTTATCTGCCTGGAGTCCTGTAGAGGAGGGCTCAGTATTCCTGCTCAGTCCTCCCAGACCCTGAGGAGCCACTTTCCCTCCTAGTGGGGACCTGGGTGGGGGGCTCAGTGGCTCAGTTCATGGGGGTCAGCTGGCATATGTGGCAGCTGTTACTGCTGTGGACTTTGTCCTCAAAGGCTTACTTAAGATCTGATGGAGTCTGAAAACCAGCCTGCCTATGAGGCGGGCCAGGCATTGGTTTCTGGACATCAGAGGGAGGGTCCTTTGATAATGAGGAGTCGACCCTTAAGATATCTTCACCTCCCCAAGGCTGCCTGGCTTTTAAACAGTTTTGAAGTGTCCAGAAGCTCATTTTCTGAGAGGTGGTCATTTCGATACATCTTGTTGCTTAGGTCCTGCAGGAACCGACATCAAATGCATTGGATGTCTGGAATTCAGCCTGGACAGAAGATTTGCATCTTTGTCTGGATAAACATTCACAAACAATGAGAGCTTAATTGGTATACTGATATTATTATACAATCCGATTTCAAGGCTAGAGACGGTGTTAATGCAGGAGCGACCACCTATAATCTAACTGGTGGATATATAAGAAAAATGTAAAATAAGCATATCAACTGCTGACATGGAAATGAGAATGTTGAAGGTAGTTCAAACTCCGTGGAAACAATCTGTTCTCTTAAACGTTGTCTTGTCCTTAATATCCTTTTGTAGCCTCAGCTAAAAGGGCTCCTATCTCTTACGGATATGATCACAAATTTCAAACGAATAAAGTGAATATTAATGAGATTTTTTTTTTCTTTAAATGGCTATATGAAAACTTCAAACAGTTCTTCCATAGTCAAGTCATCCCCGTCAGGAATTTCAGACTCATAACTTTCATTCCACTGGGTTCATCTCCCAGATTAAAAGACTTGTTGATAAAACAGCATTTATTATTTTCTTCTCTTACTGAAAAAGTTATACACACTTCAAAGTTTAAAAAAAAAAATTAAAGGCACAAAGAAACAGGTTAAAATCACCCAGAAATTTCTAGCTAGAAATATAAATATGAAAAATTTGGAGTCTTTTCCTCCATTCTTACATATTATATAATATTTTTAGATGAATAACGATTCTGCTAAGAACCTAAACTACCCGCACATCGGGGCAGAGTTCCATAATTAGTGGCAGGGGACTTCCCTGGTAGCACAGTGGTTAAGAATCCACCTTCCAATGCAGGGGACATGGGTTCGAGCCCTAGCCCGGGAAGATCCCACATGCAGCGGAACAACTAAGCCCGTGCTCCACAACTACTGAGCCTGCGCTCTAGAGCCCGTGCCAGAACTACTGAGCCCGGGAGTCACAACTACGGAAGCCCGGGCGCCTGAAGCCCGGGCGCCTAAAGCCCATGCTTCGCAACAAGAGAAGCCACTGCAGTAAGAAGCCCGCGCACCTCAACGAAGAGCAGCCCCCACTCGCCGCAACTAGAGAAACCCCGCACACAGCAACAAAGACCCAACGCAGCCAAAAATAAATATATAAATAAATTTATTTTTTTAAAAAATTGTGGCAGGGGTGAAGATAGAAGATGCTCTCTGGCTACGGAATTGGCAAGATCAGTAATGAATGGTGCTGTAAAAATCCCATGTCTTTCTTTAATGCTTAAAGCTGAGACTTTATTTATAAGGAGATTCTAAATTCCAGTCTGGTCTCACCAGGCTGCCTTTGACAGAGGTAGCCTGTTTGTCATGTTAATGAAGAGAAAGACTTTTTTCCCCAACAGCTGAAGGGGATAAAGAGATATTGGCAAGTCAGGGGCGGAAGTGGGGCATACCCTAAAATAACTTCTTTACCTTTGGGGCCAGCTGGCCTAAAGTCAGGACTGAGGCTCTTCCAGCTCAGGTCAGAGCAGCGGCTGCACAGTGAGAGGTGATGCCCAGAGGCAAAGTTGCTGCCCAGCATTTAAGCAGCCTGGACCATTGTTCACACCAGTGCTTCCCAAACTTGAGCTGGCATCAGAATCCCTCAGAGGGTTTTAAACAACACATTGCTGAGCCCTGTCCCAAAGTTTCTGATTCAGAAGACCTGGGGTGGGGCCTGAGAATCTGTATTTCTAACAAGTCACCAGGTGATGCCAACACCAGGGGTCCCAGGACCACACTTTGAGAACAACTGGTCTATGCTGACACGTGCTATTGAACACAGGTTGAGAGCTCAGGCTTGCAAGGCAGACAGACCTGATTTTCATTCCTGGCTCCATCACCTATAACTGTGTGAGCTTGGGTGAATAATTTAATTAATCTGAGCCTTTGTTTCCTCACAACTAGAAAGAGACAATAAGGTTGTTCCAAGAAATAGATCATGCAATGTAAGTGTTAAGCAGATTACCCAGCCCACAGTAAGCACTCAATACATGATTTCGTATTCTTTCTATTAAGTTTCACCTCAACACGCTTCTGGAATCTTTTTGCATTTGCTGGTACTGATCTCCCAGTCCTCTAAAATGCTGGCTGACTCTCTTCCCTTTCCAACCCACCCTGTGGTAAGGAAACTCCATCTTCCTGCCCCCACTGGTCTTCCCAATCCAGCTAGCAAGTGCCTCCGACCAGGCTAGTTCTCTGCTGCCACCTTGTGGCCTGCACTCATGTAACACCTTGCAGGTTAATCTGTCAAGGTGGGGCTTCTGGCGCGGCAACCCCAAAACGGAGCATAAGCAAAGGAGCCAGAGGTGATGCCCACTCAGGCTGCTGGTGGGTACGAGACCATGGAGAAGTCTTCCCAACCAGATCAATCTAAAGGGCAATTCAGATCCCGAAGATTGCAAAAAGACACAGGTGATCAGATCAGGACCAGGAGACCAGGAGAGCTACCAGGCAGCTGATCCCCAGGCAGGAGTCTGGAGGCTTCCACTGACCTCACACCGGGCCTGGCCAGTGGCCTTCAGAGCAAGACCTCAGTTGTGGTCATTCCTGAGGACTCCTGGAACCTCCAGGCTGATCTCTTTTGATTACTCCTGCTGCTGCTGCCAAAGACATGTCAGGGGCAAGGCTACTCTAGGGACCCCAACAGTCCCATGCTGGAACCCGTTTTTTTTTTTTGACTGTGACACGAGGCATGCAGAATCTCAGTTCCCCCGACCAGGGATTGAACCCATGCCCCTTGCAGTGGAAGCGCAGAGTCTTAACCACTTGACCTCTAGGAACATCCCCTGGAAGCCACTTCTGATGGACTGCTCATCATACCAGGTCTCTGGAACACACCCAGTGCTTTAGCCGGGAAAGGAGCAGGACACAGATGCAACTGGGCAGCGAAATGAATCCCCAAGATGCTCTTGCTGTCTTGTTTTTCATTCCCGCTGCAAGCAGTTCACTGAGGTGTCACAGCTCAATGGGGGAGCAAATGCAAATTACTTTATTTTTAAACTACATTATCCCTCCCTGCTGGAAAGCAGAGCTCTTAATGACAGCTTTGAACAGAACTCATACTTTTGGGGACACTTCTGGTTATTAAAACTTACTTGGTTCAGTTTTAAACTCTTCTCATATTCCATCTTTCCACTAAGTACAGGGACCCTGACTCCTGGAGAAGAGGAAATAGAGGAGGGTCTGGTCTAGCTTGGGGTGCCTCCTTCCCCTTCACTCTGCAGGGTGCCAGAGGAGGGTGAGGTCAGGGTCCAATGTCCCTCCACTCAACTGCCATTCTCAGAGCCCTCTCTCCATTAGCTGCTCTCCTGGAAAACACAAACTGGCCCCATGTGGCAGGAGGCCAAGTGCTGGCTCTCCTGTAGGGACCCCACACAAGGGCTCCTTGGAGGGGGCTGTCAAGACTCCCCGAGCACAGTTCCCTGTGGGAGGGGCGGCTCCATCTCCACAGCATCCACCCCCCTGTGACAGCACTAGGAGTGGACCCAAGGATAGTTTCTGCTGGCATCCTCTGGCAGCCCTGGTTGGTGGTCTAGTGGATACCTTCCATTCAGTTTCTTTTACCCACAGGAAACTCACATCTTTGCCCACCAAACAACATGAATGCAGGCTGTTTCCATGACTACTCTCATTCCCTAAACATATGGCCGGGACAGATCAGCAAGGAGCATGCCTCTAGGAAATGAAACACCATCTGTCCTTTCTTGCAGGCCCCCCAAATCTTTACAGGTGACGTTCTTAGGAGCCCCCACCTCACCCCACCCCACCCCCAGCTGGAGGAGGGGGAGAGATACACTTTCTCCTTTCCCCTATAGGGAGAACAGGGAAACACCTCTCCTAAGGGACCTCATGCCCTGATAAATTTCCCTCCTTGTGTTCTCTCCTCCCAGAGCAATGAACTCCCCACACAGTGGGCGGTGAGGAATGTCACCAGAGAGATGCCACCTCTCAGGAAGGTGAGGCTGGGAGAGGGGTATACTTTGGGCTTCTCTCTTTAGAATGTGGGTTATTTGGTACCTCTTCATCCTCATTTTGGAGCCTCTAGATACCAATTCTGGGCAACTGACAATTCCCACTCAGCATCTGCTCCTTAGGCAGTTGGGTCCAGCACTCACGCAGGCCCTGAAAGGCGTAAAAAGCAAAGAATTGATTCTTCTCCGGTGGCTGACACTAGTTCTGCTCTGGATGAGCTCGTTTAAGACTTGTCTCAGCTCACCATTGCTCCATCTCTGTGTAAGAGTGCATGAGGGGTTACGTCACCACAGGCACCGCCTCCCCTCTCTTCTAGCAGAAGAAAGTAAGACAAGGCAAGGATCAAACAAAGGAGTGGGGCAGGACTTAGCATGGGCAGAGAAATGCAGGGCTTACAGGGGCAAATCTGGGGGTTGGGAGATATCTACAAACAACTATTTTCCCCTTGACCAGACATGAGCCCAGAAAAGCTTACTTCTTTAAACTAAGGCTTTTAAAAATGCTGCCTTTCATTTTATAAAGTGTGCTACACTTTGCCAAAGATCTTTTCATTCACATGAGTTTTTTTGTGTGTGGTGTAAATCAGTGAGTTTTAACAAATTGATACACGTCTCATCACTATCACAAACAAAGTTTTAAACACGTTCATATCCAAACCAAAAGGTATTTTTGTGTACCTGTGGAGTCAATGTCCATCTCCAACCCCAGCCTCAGACTGCTTTCTGTTACTATAAAGTAGATATTTCATTTCTAGAGTTTATTAATGGAATAATACAGTGTTGACTTTATATCTGGATTCTTTTGCTTAACGTAACCCTGTAGAGACTTATGCATGATGATACATGCATCAATTGCTCATTCCTTTTTATTGCTGAGTAGTATTCCTCTGTATAGATGTGCTACCATTTGTTTATCCATTCACCTAATGATCATCATTGCATTGCTTGCAGTTTATTGTGAATCAAACTATCAATATTCATAAACATGTCTGGTGTATATATGTTTACACTTATCTTGGGAAGCTGCCTAATAGTGACATTGCAGGTTTATATAATACGTTATGTCTAACTGTTCTTTGTACCATCGTGCATTCCCACCAGCAATATCTGAGAGTTCCAGTTGCTCCATTTCTTCACCAACAATTAGCGTAGTTAAAATCAGTTGAAGATATGTGTTTGGGTCTGTGTCTGAATTCTCTATTCTATTTTACTGGTCTACATTCCATTGATCCACATAATATTATATCAGTAACACACTGTCCTGAGTACTGTAGCTTTATAGTAAGTCTTTAAATGTGTATTGTGAGTCTTCCAGCTTTGCTCTTTTTTTTTTTCAAAAGTATTTTGACTGTTCTAGGTTCTTCACATTTGCATAGAAATCTTAGAGTTATAATTTCAATGTTAAAAAAAAGCTTCCTGGGAATTTGATTGAAATTGTATTGAATCTGTAGACTAATTTGGAGAGAATTGATTCTCACAGAATTGTGTATTCTGATTTATGAGAATAGAATATTTCTTCACTGTTTTAGGTCCTCTTTAATTTTTCTCAGCAATGTTTTACAGTTTTAACTGTTCATGTCATACACATAACTTGTTAAATATGTCTCTCAGGTTTTTTAATGTTTTTGAATGTTATTGTAAATTACATTTTATACTTCCATTTGCAATATTCCTTGTTAGTGTAGAGTAATATAATAAATTTTTGTATACTGAGCTTTTATTCCGTGACCTTGATAAACACTTATTTGTTCTAGTAGCTTTTTGGTGGACTTCTTAGGATTTTCTACATATAGGATTATGTCCCTGTGAAGAAA
Source organism: Balaenoptera acutorostrata (assembly GCF_949987535.1). Lineage (NCBI taxonomy): Eukaryota > Metazoa > Chordata > Mammalia > Artiodactyla > Balaenopteridae > Balaenoptera > Balaenoptera acutorostrata. The sequence continues at coordinate 16,538,121 of NC_080075.1, read as the reverse complement.
TAATGTTATTTTTTTTATTTTTGAACTGTATGCTTTTAATTTCATTTTCTTGCTGTATTGCATTAGCTAAGACTTCCAGTACAATGTTGAGTGGAAGGAGTGAGAAGAGATAATCTTTGTCACGTTCTCTGTCTTAGGGGAAAGCATTGTCTCTCATCATTAGATTTCATATAAGCACTAGGCTTTTGGTAGATGTTATTTTCAGTTTGAGGAAGTTTTCTTTTGTTCCTAGTTGGATGAGTTTTTAATCATTGGATGTTGATTTTTGTTAAATGTCTTTTCTGCCCCTATTGAAGTGATCATGTGGTTCTTCTCTTTAATACTGTTAATCATGGTGAATTATATTGATTGATCTCTTAATATTAAATCAACCTTGCATTTCTGAAATGAAATCCCTAATTTTTTATGGCGTAGTATCCTCTGTTCACATTGCCAGGTTTGATTTATTAATATTTAATTAAGGATTTTTGCACCTATATTCATGAGGAATAGTGGAATGTGGATTTACTTTCCTGTGATGTCTTCAATACCAAGATAATGCTGGCCTTATAAGATGAATGAGGCAGTGTCCCCTTCTTTAAATTTTCTAGAAGATTTTGTATAAGATTGGTATTATTTCTTCCTTAAATATTTGATAGAATCCACCAGTAAATCCATCTGAACTTGTAGTTTTCTGCCTGAGAATATTTCTAATTCAGTTCATTTCTAATGAATTCAGTTCATTGAACGTATTTAGAAATATCTAGTTGTTTAATTTTTTTAACACCTTTATTGGAGTATAATTGCTTTACAATGTTGTGTTTCTGCTGTATAACAGCAGTTATAGTTTCTGCTGTATAACAAAGTGAATCAGCTATATGTATACATATATCCCCATATCCCCTCCCCCTTGTGCCTCCCTCGCTCTCTCCCTATCCCACCCCTCTAGGTGGTCACAAAGCACTGAGCTGATATCCCTGTGCTATGCAGCTGCTGCCCACTAGCTATCTATTTTACATTTGGTAGTGTATATCTGTCAATGCTACTCTCTCACTTCACCCCAGCTTACCCTTTCCCCAACCCGGTATCCTCAAGTCCATTCTCTTCGTCTGCATCTTTATTCCTGTCCTGCCCTTAGGTTCATCAGATCCATTTTATTTTTTAGATTCCAAATATATGTGTTAGCATACAATATTTGCTTTTCTCTTTCTGACTTACTGCACTCTGTATGATAGACTCTAGGTCCATCTACTTCACTACAAATAACTCGATTTCGTTTCTTTTTATGGCTGAGTAATATTCCATTGTATATATGTGCCACATCTTCTTTATCCATTCATCTGTTGATGGACACTTAGGTTGCTTCCTCCTGGCTACTGTAAATAGTGCTGCAGTGAACATTGGGGTGCATGACTCTTTTTGAATTATGGTTTTCTCAGGGTATATGCCCAGTAGTGGGATAGCTGGGTCACATGGGTTTTAAACCTTGCAACCATCCTCGGGTTGGTAGAGGAAGCAGCATTTATTCACTAATGAGAAAATGGAGATAGGAAATGACTTGTCCAGAACAATAGCATTAACCTCTCTCGTGAGTAAAGCACTGCTATCCAACTCTACAAACTTGAACAGGTCTAGGTATTTAACCAGCTTCAAGCACTTGTGTCCAAGGCCTTGAAGGAATGGGGATGGCGGGGGGGGGGGGGGCACATAGCACATATAAGTTTGGGTGGAAGGAGGAAAGTTCCAAAATAAAAGCCCACAGTCAGGAAGAGTGGGTGCAATTTGGCAGCAGTAGGCAGTCGGGAGCATAAGTCCTGAGTGCCTGGACAGAGGGTGAGAGGAAGTTTGTAGATCAACAATCAATCAACAGAAGGCAAACTCGTTTACTTCATATTTTTTCCTCCTTATACAGATCCAAATACTTCCAGATGCACTATGGGAAAATCCAGATGCACTATGGGAAAATCCCTTCTCGATGCCAAAACTTTCTGAGGAAAAAAAGAAAAACCTCCTGAACTAGTTTTAACCATTTTTGTGTTGTTCTAATTTGTCTTAGCAGCAAAGAAACTTTCTTTTGTGAACTCAGGGGCTTCAAAGCCGGCTTTGTTTTCATGCTTGATATTGATTTGGATTCTCCGGAGGGTATCTTGACATCTCTCCACATCTTCCCTGATTAATCTAGCAAGTCCAACAGGCCCTGCTCCTCTGACAGGGAGAGGGAGGTACAGAGAAATTCAGAGCTTCCTCTGAGGTAACAAAACCTCTCCATAGTGGAGCATGAGCTAAGTACCAAGTCAACACCCAAGGCTGTGTGAGTGCTTCCAAACATCCCAGCATCCTAGCTCTGAGAAAGCACTGAGGTCTCTCCGCTGAAAGGGGTCGTGGGATTTTCACATTTTCTGCTTCCTGCCTGACATCATCTCTTGGAAGGCAGCCTCTTGCCTCTCTGACCCTGAGAGAGGACTGGACTTGCCACCCAGAATCCTAGTTCCCAGCCAGCCTCACCCACCTCATGGATGGTACTCTGCCATGTCCCCTCTCCTGGCCTCAGTTTCCACATCTGTCAAACAAGAGGCTGGAATAATTCTCATGTCCTCCTCAGCTGCCTCTTCTCTTTGATGCAATGTCTGGTTGAATCCTTCCTTTGATATGGCATTGAAGTCTTAACTTCAGTCAGCCGGGGCTGCTAGAACAAAATAGCATAGACTGGGTGGCTTAAAAGACAGACGTTTAGTCCAGAACAGGTCTTCAGACATTAAACCCTGGCGTGTCTGAAGAAATAGAGAGGAGAGAGAGGCTTGCCAGATGGTTTCAACAAAAATATCTCGTACACCTGATAAATATTTATCAGACAAAAAGGGATAAACTTATTTCACTTATATGTCTGATATTTTCACAATTTGGTTCCTGAACATTCAAATCTGACTTCTCAGAGCTGGATTCAGACACTGGCAGCCAGAGCTCAGCAGAACTGTGTGATTTCCAGGTGCTCTGTTTGGCCTGGGGGTAGAGATTATGGGGTGTTAGATGATAAATCAGAGGAAATTTTACTTTGTAGCCTAAACATATTTGTAGCCAGTCTCAGAGACACCAAATCACAGAGAAAAGAAGAAGAAAAATAAGAGAATTCTGTTGTCAGCTGTCTCCCCTTCCTTCACCTAAAAAAGCAGCTGTCTGTGCCCTGGGTAAGGGGGACATTTGGCAGGATTGGCTAAACTTACTTACCAAAGATCTGACCCCATCCCTTAGCCTTCAAAACACATACTGAGAGGAAAGGGAGCTTAGAGCCTGTCTTGGCTGCCTCTCCCGATCCCTGCCCTCTTGGGCCTCAGGTACATTTACCCTGGGGCCTCAACAGAGTGGAAATGGAGAAAGCAAGCAGAGAGGGGCAGGGAGGCACCATGACCTTGGAGAGGATAAAACCATGAATCCTTGGTTAGTGACCTGGGTTTTCAGACCATCTGGAGCCAGGCATTCAACCTCAGGTTTCTCATTCTTCAGATAGAGACAAAAATACCATCTCACGAGATTAGAGTGTTTTCCTTCCTTTCCTCTCACCCCAAGAGTGCCTGGCATAGACAAATAATTTGAGAAATATTTACTGAATAAACTTCACATTTTGTCCAGAGACAGAGCTGAGTTTCCAGGTAAAATCTCCCTTATCCTCTCCTAATGGATCTTTCTCTAAAGCTGAAAGACGAATCCAGAGTACATCATTTAGAATGTTACCTTGATGTCCAGCTCCTGGCTTATTCTTTCGTCTTTTGTAGTTCTGGGACCTCCCAGCTGAACACTGTGTTTTCCCAAAGCAGGAGAGAGATGAATAGACCCACAGCTGCAACAGAGAGGGCAGCTCCTGCTTAATTGAGAGACTGGCCTCCTCCCCATCTGGAACCCCATAGCCTTCATCGTTAGGGTTTGAGATAGAAGTTTTCCAGGTACTGTAAACCTACCACACCTCAGAACTCTCAATCACACAATTAACTTGGGATCTCAAGGGCCAGCTTCTACCTAAGGAGAAAAAAAAAATGGAGAGAAATCCCAGCTTCTTCCCCTCCCTCCCCAAAGTCTCAGGAATCAGCAACTTTTGCCTGTTTCCCTTTGATTATAATTGATTTTAGGTCACCGTTTAGCAGAGACAACAGAACACCACACACAAACCTTGAACTATACTTAGCCCTTCATCTGGAGCTGGAAATGAATTTTATTTCATTCTCTCACACTGCAGCCTGCAGGTAGAAGCAAGGGCTCCACTTCATGAAAGAGTAGGAAAGTCAGGGTGATTGTTCAGAAAGCCCTGTGGTGGAACAGCTTAGCAGGATGCAGGGCTCCATTCCATAACACACCTGCGGGAGAAGATAACTCTGGTTCTCTGGTCACATCATGAAGCTTCCAGTCTTCCTCTGTGATGACACAATTGCTGGTAACAGAAAAGCAGTGGTTCTATTAATTTCCTTTCATTTCAACTCACCTGCTTTCCTAAGTCACTAACACCATAGACAATTCTCCTCTTTACCTGAAAAACTCCTATTGCCATTTCCTTGCACTTCCCTGACACTTCCCTGACTCTGTGTTTCCCCTCAGCTCCAGAACCTGGAACGGAGCACTGCCCAATAGAAATATAATGCTAGCCACACCTGTAATTTCAAATATTCTAGTTACTGCATTAAAAAAGTAAAAAGAATCAAGTGAACCTAATTTTAATAGTACATTTTATTCAACCCTATATATCTAAAATAGTATCAATTCAACACAGCATCAATATTTTTAAAATATTAATGAGATATTTTCATACTATTTTTTCATTCTATATCTTCAGAACACAGTGTATCTTCTACACTTAGAGCACATCTCAATTCAGATTGGCCACATGTCAAGCACTCAGTAGCCACCTGTGGCTGATGGATGCTGAACTGGACAGTGCAGCCTAATATAACAGCTCACACATTGCAGTCTAATTCTGTGTTGACATGTTCATCTGCCCTGTTAGCATGCTGGTCCTTAGGAACAGGACCATTAACAGTAACTGACTCATAGCAGCTGAATAATAACTCCTCGTGGCATGATTGACTGTATTAATAAATCAATGTCACCACTGACCACTGGTAAAAACAGCTCCGCTGAAGGAGGGGAGGGAAAGGGGATGTATTTGGAGTTAGATATTTTGAGTTAAAAGCTGCTATGAGATTCTTGGATTATGATGCTCAGAAATAAGTCAAAGATAGAGATTGAAGCTCAGGAAAAGAAAAGGATGAAAAATAAAGGCTATGGAGGCATGGTTTGGGAAGGTTTTCCTTACCTCAGAAAGCAGAAACACACCCACCCATTTCACATGAAAATGCTGTGGACCATTTCTAAGAAAAATCACAATGGCATTGTAAAAAAATAAAAAGGATCCCTGTGCGCAAATGTACTGACTACTTCTCTCCTGTGTTATTTACTTGGAGTGAATCCTGGACAAGATGGGAATGTAGGCAGGATCCATATGCAAAGTCCTTCTATGCAACAGGATTCTCCCCCTCTGCTAAGTCCTCTCTCTTCCTCTCACCCCACTCCTCCAAATGATCAATACTTTCAAACAGAAAAAGAAGACTCTTGGCAAACGCCCTCATATTAGAGCAGTTCTTCTCAAACTCTTTTTTTTAGAACAGTGTATATACATCACCCGGGATCTTGTTAAAATGTGGGTTCTGACTCAGGAAGTCTGAGGCGGAGCCTGAGATTCTACTTTCTAATGTGTTCCAGGGGATGCTAATGCTGCTGGCCCATGGACCACACTTTGAGTAGCCAGGTATTAAGGGTTAGAGACTTTACCCAGACTTGGATTTTGATCTCTATAAGAGAATCCCAGAAAGAAACACATTAGCCCACAGGAATAAAGAAAATTTCAGGGATCAGATGGGACAAAAAAAAAAAAAAGAACTCCCCTGAATCCTGCCAACAACCTCACAAAAACAGCTCTCCTTACAGGTAAGGCCATCTAATTAGTAGGTGGTGCTTGTGATATAGTACAAATCATGCTGGAATTGAGGCTGAATTTTAATCCCATCTGTTACACTTACTAATGTGATTCTGTGATTTTCCCTTCACTTCTATGAACCTAAGTTTCCTTATCTGTAAGATAGATATAATATCACATAGCTCACAGGGGTTCTTTGAATTCAAATAAAATAGCATATATGACATTTTCTGACATACGCTAGAGGCTCAACAAATGCTTATTAAATCTCAACCAAAATATTTTCTAGTTACCTGTGTGAGAGTAGCACTGGAATAAACCTGGAAGGCTGAGAAAAGAGTTTTCCAAATGAGATATGTCTGCTTTTAGGTTGATTAAGGCTCAGTGGTTAGGATATTTATCTTCAACTAAATGCATCCCCCTGTATAAAAGCAATGCAAATACATTCCAAGCAAATGTCTTCAGGGAAAGGGCATAATTTCACCTTTATCTATTTTTATATTTCTTTACAGTTGCCATGAGAGCATTTTAATAACCTCCATGGAGTTGAAAGTGATGGAGGTAATTGCCATAAGTAATTTAAGGGCTATTAAAGCTAACAAACCTCTCCTGTGAAATACCTTGTTAAGCAGTGATCAGCAAAAAACATGTACAAATTGTGTGCAGTGTAAATTCAAGCTCTTTCTCCAGTTAAGCTGAAGTGAAAATGTAATTACATTACACATAAAAGGGGTACAGATATTAAAGCTCTTCCTGCTCCAACCTTGGGTTGGCTTAGGCTGAAGACGCCCTGGTATTCTAATGAGATCCACTTCCTTCAGAAGAGGGAGCCTCATCTCTGGTGTCATTTCCCATTACCTGAACTGAGCTAATTTTCCATGCATGCTTCTTAAGATTATAAATCTGAGCATTTCTTGGTGCAGAGCCCACAGGGATCTGGTTCCAGCCTTGGCTTCCAGCCTTGTGACCTTGAGCAATTCTTTTTACCTCCACAGTCATGAACTACTGAAAATATGAAATAAAAAGATTTTATGGTGTGCCCTCAAAGATATCGTCGAGCTCTAAAATTCTTTGACCCTAAACAATTTGTATACTCAGATGCCCCTTTTCTGCCTATTTTAATTATCAGAAACATAACCATGAATCCAAAGTATGGAGAAAGGAGGAAAGAAAGAAAGAAAGAAAGAAAGAAAGAAAGAAAGAAAGAAAGAAAGGAAGGAAGGAAGGAAGGAAGGAAAGAAGGAAGGAAGGAAGGAAGGAAAGAAGGAAGGAAGGAAGGAAGGGGAAAGAAGGAAAGAAAGAGTAAAAGAGAAAGAAAGAAAAAGAAAAGACCCATAAGTTGATGTTACAAAGTTTACACATTTTATACCTTCCAGAACCTTGTAGGCCACACTCAGAATCAATTTATTCTTCCTTCATATACTGGCCTAGCGCTTGATTGCCCTATTTACTAGGCTCACAACAAATTAAAAGGGACACAGGCAAGAACACTGACAATAATCATAATCGTAAGCAGCTTTTGGCTGGAAAGAGCTCTCTACTGGAGGTCCCTTTTGTCTTCTCACTAACCTTAAGCCAGGCATCCCCATGCTCTACTCATCTCTGGCCATAGCACAACTTTCAAATCTTTTGATCACACTATATCTTGCCTAATCTGTTGTCTCTTTCTGTAGATCAAAGAAGTAGAAATAAGTAATTAACAGATGACCAGATCTCTTCCCTTGCTTCCTCTTCACTAATCTTGCAACCAAACTGTGTGAACAAGATAGCATCTAAAGACAAATCACAAGAAGTGGACAAGTCTGCACAGAAACCTGCACACAGTGGGGGATGGAGATGACTGTGACCCCCTATCTCAATGATTAACTGAGATTACTTCCCTTTTTCCCTTTAAAAACTTCATGGCTGAGCAAAATCTTTGAAGGTGGTTTTGGGGAGACGCTGAGTCCACCATCTCCCCAGATTGCCAGCATTCTGGTTAAAAGCAACCTTGCTTCCTACCAACGTTTGCGAGTATTGATTTTTGAGCAGTGAGCAGCTGGACCTGATTTGGTAACATAATAAGTGAAAGCCCAAAGAAGAAAACAGAAAACTTTAAGAGGGCAGGACATTTTCTGGCTCATTCTATATACCTAGTGTCAAGTACATAGTATATGCACAATAATGACAAATGAATGAATGAATGAATGAATGTTATACTTACAAAAAGCAGATACATTTTTTTTAAGAACAGTGGTCAGGGAACACTTAATACAGGTACAAATAAGCATACACACCTGAAGAGCCTCCTAAAGACTGTTTCACACACTGCAATTTATATCATTCTGTGTATAATTAAACTATGCTCCATAAGATCTCATTAAGATGGCCAATGATTACTTCTGGTTAAATGTGGTTAAATGAGTACATGTATTTATCTCTGCTGCCTCCTAGTATCCTACTTAAAATGAGAGTAAAGTGATGTGCGTGTATGTGATCTCCAGGAGGAAAGAGGGGAAATGATCCACAGTGGAAAAGAGATGTCAGCCAATATTTTCAGGTAGAAAGCATCAAATGAAATGATCAGAGCTGATAAAGCAGAACAGTGAGGGCCTGCAGACGGGAACCAAGAAGCCAGCCAGATCAGGCCTCAGATCCCCAGAAAGACTCAGAAGTGAGAGGCACTAGAACAAGGGGGAAAAGGAGCTGAGCTGCAAACAGGATGATTCCTTTAAAGTCTGTTAAGGAAGTGGTTAAATTCTCAGGTTCCTTCTCCCACCTTGGCAGGAAACTAGAGGCTTATTTCACAAAGAAAAATATCCAGAGATGGCCCCAGGATCAAAGCAGGTGGTAGGGAGAGGCACACGTCAAAAAACAGGGGTGTGAATGAAATTACATACAGATGAGTGAGTCCCAGGTGCCCTCATCTCTCTGGACTCTAAGAACACTGGCTGCTTGGGGCTACCCCCCTCCTACCACCACACACCCAGGCAGGAAACTGGAGGATTCTTATCTGGAAAAACAGAATACACCCAGAGAAAAGAGCTCTAAATACTGACACTCAGTATTTACAGATACTAAGTGATACTGACACTCAGAAATTATACTCTCACACAGGATTTTCCCATGAACAGCTGGATCCCGAGCCACATCATATTTGTCAAGCCTTGCCTCTCCCTCAAAAAAAGCAACCAATTTGCTCCAATATAATATTCTCAAGTATGAACAGACAAAGAGCACTGGAAGTAAGTCCCCATTAGGAATAACCAACACCAAGCTAACAAAAGAAACTCAGTGGAAATCAAGAGAGTGAAGGGAGAAGAAAACATTGAATGTATATAATTGGTATCCTTAGAGGTAAGAAAAAATATTTATCCATGGCAAAAGAACAGGATGCCCTATTTTTAACAAACAGAAAGAAATTAGAACTCTTAAAATCTGAAAATATAAAATTTGAATTAAAAGATTCAATAGAAAAAAAAATGTAATGGAAAGTTTAGAATGTAAAAGTCAATAGATGTTCCAGATCAAGATGGCAGAGTAAGAAGATCCTGAGCTCACCTCCTCCCACAGACACCCCCAAACACAATTACATATAGAACTACTATCTCTGAGAACAACCTGAAGACTAGCAGAACAGATTTTCTGCAACTAAGGATATAAAGAAAAGACCACATCAGACACATGGAAAGGAGAGGCAGAGATGGGGTCTAGTCAGAACCCACACCCCCAGTGCAGTGACACAAAAGCAGGAGGGACATCACAACTGCAGAGGTTCCCCCTGAGGAGCAAGGGGTACAAGCCCCACATTGGGCTCCCCAGCCTGGAGGCCTTGCACTGGGAAGACAAGCTGCCATAACATCAGGCTTGAAAACCAGCAGAACTTGCAACCAGAAGAGCCAGAGTGCTGTGGGAAACCAAGACTCTGCTCTTAAAAGGTTCACACACAAATTCACTTGCTCCCAGCACAGAGGCAGCAGCTTGAAAAGCACCTGGGTCATATGAGAAGATTTATTGACTAATTTTAGGCTGTGTGCCAGAAGGGCAAGGATCTGGTAGAACTTTCTCTGGGAACAGAAGCATTGGAGGGTGCCTTTTAAAAAATTCTTCTTCCACCTAGCTGGCCCAGTACTCAGAGGCACAATTTCTGTCACTGTCCATAAACCTAGCTAACACCATGTACCCTGCCCCAGCAGTCCACTGAGGACCCACCCCACTGAATTTGCTCACCCTGACCAGCCCCTCCAAAGCAGCTCCTGTCTCACCTCACCTGTGGAGAAGCTTCAGCCAGCACTGGCACCCCTCTAAATTAGCAGCTCCCGCTGTGCCCCACCTGATGGGCAGTCAAAATCAGCACCAGCCCTCCTCCAAAGCAGCTCCCACTCTGGGGGGCAGGGTTGGGCAGTCTCTCCTACCAGCATGCCTGGAATGGTCACAGCCAGGCCCTGCAGACAGCCAGGCCAGGGACCAGCATCACCCACCAGGGTGCCCACAAAAGTCATGGCTGGGCCTCTCAGCCAGCTGGCCTGGGGCACAACCCCACTCACCAGTGTGCCTACAGCAATCACGGCCCAACCACAACAGGAGGGCACACACAGAACACACAGAAAATACCCAGGAGCACCTGGCTCTCATGACCAGGGCGGATTGTACAACTGAGCCCCACAGAACACTTTCTGCATAAGGCCACTCTTTCAAGACTGGGAGACATAGCTGATATACCTAATACATGGAAACAAAAACACGGGGAGTTAAGCAAAATGAGGAAACAAAATAATAACTTTTAAGGGAAAGAACAAGACAAAAACCTCAGAAAAAGAAATAAACATAATGCAGGTAAACAGTTTAGCAGATGAAACGTTTAAAGTAATAGTCATAAAGATGCTCATCAAACTGGAGAGAAGAATGGATAAACTCAGTGAGAACTTCAACAAAGAGATAGAAAAATTAAAAAAATAAAAAAACAATCAGAACTGAAGAACACCATAACTGAGACAAAAATACACCAGAGGGGAATCAAGAGCAGATTAGAGGGTGTAGAAGAATGGATCAGTGATCTGAAAGACAGGGTAGAGTCTCAGAAGGAGGAGAGAGAGAGAGAGAAAGGGACTTAAAAACTATCTGAAAAAATAATGACTGAAAACTTTCCCAACCTGACAAAGGAAACAGACATCCAAGTCCAGGAAGCACAAAGAGTCCCAAACAGGATGAACCCAGAGACTCACATTGAGACACATTATGATTAAAATGTCAAAAGTTATAGATAATCTTAAGCGCAGAAAGAGAAAAACAACTAGTTACACACAAGGAAACTCCCATAAGACTATTAGCTGATTATTTCAGCAAAAACTTTACAGGTCAGAAGGGACTGGCACAAAATATTCAAAGTGCTGAAAGAAAAATAAAAACCAAGAATACTCTACTCATCAAGGTAATCATTTAGAATTGAAGAAGAGATAAAGAGTTTCCCAGACAAGGAGAAGCTAAAGGTGTTCATCACAAGTAAACCACCTTGCAAGAAATATAAAAAATCTCTGGTAAAAGCAAACATATAGTAAAGGTAGTTGATCAACAACATATAAAGCTAGTATGAAGGTTAAAAGACAAAAATAGTAAAATCATCTGTATCTCAAATAATTAGTTAAATTATACACAAAAATAAAAATGCAAAATATAACATCAAAAACAAAACATGGAGAGGGAGGAATAAAAATGTTGTGCTTTTAGAATGCACTCAAACTTAAGTGACCATCAACTTAAAATAGACTACTATATGCATAGGTTGTTATATATGAACTTTATGGTAACGACAAATCAAAAACGTATAACAGATACACAAAAAATAAAGAGAAAAAAATATAAACATAACACTAAAGAAAGTCATCAAATCACAGTGGAAGAGAACAAGAGAAGAATAAAAGAACAGATAAGAACTACAAAAACAACCAGAAAACAATAACAAAATGGCAATAATTACATACCTGTCAATAATTACTTTAAACGTAAATGAAGCAAGTGCTCCAATCAAAAGACATAGGGTGGCCGAATGGATTAAAAAAAAAAAAAAGACCCATATATATTCTGCCTACAAGAAACTAAGATCTAAAGACACACACAGACTGAAAGTGAAGAGATGGAAAAAGATATTCCATGCAAACAAAAACTAAAAGGAAACTGGAGTATCAATACTTATCTCAGATAAAATAGACTTTAAAAGAAAGACTGTAACAAGAGACAAAGAAGGGCATTACATAATGATAAGGGATCAATCGAATAAGAGGCTATAACACTTGTAAATATCTAAGAACCCAACACAGGTGCACCTAAATATATCAAGCAAATATCAACAGACATAAAAGGAGAAATTGACAATAATATAAAAATAGTAGGGGACATTAACACCCCATTTTACATCAATGGATAGATTATCCAGAGAGGAAAATCAATAAGGAAACTTTGGCCTTAAATAATATTGATACATTAGACCAGATGAATTTAATAGATATATATAGGACATTCTACCCCAGAACAGCAGAATACCCATTGTTTACAAGTGCACATGGAATATTCTCCAGGACAGATCACATATTAGGTCACAAAATAAGTAACAATAAATTTAAGAAGATTAAAGCCATATCAAGCATCTTTTGCAGCCACAATTGTATGAAACTAGAAATCAATTACAAGAAGAAAACTGGAAAAAATAAAACATGTGAAGGCTAGACAATATGCCACTAAACAATCAGTGGGTCAATGAAGAAATTGAAGGAAGTCAAAAAATACCTTGGGACAAATTAAATGAAAACACAATTTTCCAAAATCTATGGGATGCAGCAAAGCAGTTCTAAGAGGGAAGTTTATAGTGATACAAGACTACCTCAGGAAACAAGAAAAATCTCAAGTAAGCAATCTAACCTTACACCTAAAGGAAACTAGAAAAAGAAGAACAAAGTGCAAAGTTAGTTGAAAGAAGGAAATAATAAAGATCAGAATGGAAATAAATGAGACAGAGACAAAAAACAAAACAATAGAAAAGATCAATGAAACTAAGAGCTGGTTCTTTGAAAATATACATAAAATTAATAAAGATAGACAAAATAATAAAAATTCAGAAATGAAACAAGAGAAGTTACAACTGACACCACAGAAATAAAAAGTATCATAAGACATTCTATGAACAATTACATGCCCAAAACTTGGACAACCTAGAAGAAATGGATAAATTTCTAGAAAAATACAATCTTGCAAGACTGAATCAGGAAGAAATAGAAAATCTGAACAGACTGATCTCTAGTAATGAAATTGAATCAATAATTTTAAAACTCCCAAGAAACAAAAGTCCAGGATGAGACAGCTTTACAGGTGATTTCTACCAGATATTTAATTAAGAATTAATACCAATTCTTCTCAAGCTATTACCAAGAAATGAAGAGGATTGAAATCTTCTAAACTTATTCTATGAGGCCAGCATTACCCTGATACCAAAACCAGATAAAGATACTATCAAAAAGATAAGTACACTACAAAAAAGCTTAATATCCCTGATGAACATAGATTCAAAAATTCTCAACAAAATATTGGCAAGACAAATTCAACAATACAATAAAGGAATAATATACGATGATCAAGTGGGATTTATCCCAGGGTTATAAGAATGATTCAATATCTGAAAATCAATCAATGTGATATATCACATTAACAAATTAAAGCATAGAAATGATATAATCTTCTCAAAAGATGCAGAAAAGGCTTTTGATAAAATTCTATACTCATTTATGATAAAAATGCTCAACAAAGTAGGTATAGAGGGAACATACCTCAACATAATAAAGGCCAAATATGACCATAATAAAAGCCAAATATCACAAACCCACAGTGAACATAATACTCAACAGTGAAAAACAGAAAGTTTTTCTCTCTAAGATCAGGAACAAGACAAGGATGCCACTCTTTCCACTTTCATTCAACACAGTATTGGAAGTCCTAGCCATAGGAATCAGACAAGAAGTAGAAATAAAAGGCATCCAAATTGAAAAGGAAGAAGTAAAACTATTTGAAGATGACACGAAACTATATATAGAAAACCCTAAAGATTCCACTAAAAGACTATTAGAAGTAATAAATGAATTCAGTAAAGCTGCAGGATACAAAATCAATATACAGAAATCTGTTGTGTTTCTATATACTAATAATGAACTATCAGGAAGAGAAATTTTAAAAATAATCCCATTTACAATTGCATCAAGAAGAATAAAATACCTAGAAATAAATTTTACCAGAGAGGTGAAAGACCTGTACTCTGAAAACTATAAGATACTGATGAAAAAAACTGAAGACAACACAAATAAATGGAAAGATATACCATGTTCGTGGATCGGAAGAATCAATATTGTTAAAATGGCTGTATTACCCAAAACAATCAACAGATTCAATTCATTCCCTATCAGAATACCAATGGAATTTTTCACAGAACTGGAACAAGTAATCCTAAAATTTGAATGGGGCCATGAAAGACCCTGAATAGCCAAAACAGTCTTAAGAAAGAAAAACAAAACAGGGGTATAATGCCCCCTGATTTCAAGCTATATTACAAAGCCATAGTAGTCAAAATTGGATGGTACTGGCACATGGATCAATGGAATAGAATAGAGAGCCCAAAAATAAATCCACATTCATATGCCAATTAATTTATGACAAAGAAACCAAGAATACACAGTGCAGAAAAGACATTTTCCTCAATTAATAGTGTTGGGAATATATGCAAAAGAATGAAACGGGCCTTTTTTTTATACCATATACAAAAATCAACTCAAACTTAAATGTAAGACCTGAAACCATAAAACTCTTAGAAGAAAACATAGACAATATGTTCTTTGCTGTTGGTCTTAGCAATATATTTTTGGATCTGTCTCTTCAGGCAAGGGAAACAAAAACAAAAATAAATAAACTACATCAAACTAAAAAGCTTTGCACAGTGAAGCCATCAACAAAACAAAAAGGCACCTACTGAATGGGAGAAGATATTTGCAAGTGATGTATCTGATAAGTTAATATTCAAAATATATAAAGAACTCACACAACTCAACATCAAAAAAAAATCTGATTTAAAAATGTGCAGAGGACTCAAATAGACATTTTTCCAAAGACATAAAAGTAGCCAATAGGTACACAAAAATGTGCTCAACATCAGTAATCATCAAGGAAATGCAAATCAAAACCACAATGAGATATCATCTCACACCTGTTAGAATGACTATTATCAAAAACACAACAAATGACAAACGTTGGTGAGAATGTAGAGAAAAAGGAAATCTTATGGACTGTTGGTAGGAATGTAAATTGGTGCAGACACTACAGAAAAAAGTATGGAGTTTCCTTCAAAAATTAAAAATAGAACTACCATATGATCCAGCAATTCAACTTCTGGTTACTTACCTGAAGGAAACAAAAACACTAACTTGAAAAGTTATACTCACCCCATGTTCATGTTCATTACGGCATTATTTACAGTAGCCAAGACATGGAAACAACCTAAGTGTCCATCAATGGATGAATGGATAAAGAAGATGTGAGATATATATGTTAGCCATAAAAAGAATGAAATCTTGCCATTTGTGACAATATGGTTGGTCCTAGAAGGTATACTAATTGAAATGTCAGACAGAAAAAAAACTAAAACAAATACCATATGATTTCACTGTGGAATCTAAAACAAACAAACAAAACAAAACAGAAAGAGACTCATAGGGTCTCTTGCCAGAGGGGAGGGGGACAGGGGTTGGGCAAAATAGGTGAAGGTGATTAAGAGGCACAAATTTCTAGTTATAAAATAAATAAGTCATGGGATATAATGTACAGCATAGGGAATATAGTCAATAGTAATGTAATAACTTTGTAATAACTGGATAGATGGTTACCAGACTTATTGTCGTGATCAATTCATAATGTATATAAATGTCAATCACTATGTTGTACCCCTGAAACTAATATAATATTGCACATCAACTATGCATCAATAAAAAATAAAAAGGAAATAAAAAATAAGAGAATAGTGTCAAGAGAGTCTCTCAGAAAGCAGAACAAAAAGACAACTATAGGAGAGAAGAGGAAAATTGAGTATCAATCACTAACCACTGTGTAATAGAGTTCCAGGAAAAGAGAACAGAGTAAAATGAAGATGAAATTATACAAAATATTCTCAGATATGAGAGATGCAAGTATTCAGATTAAAAGAGGCTGCTGAATGTATAGCACAATGAATAAAGACATCACTACATCAAGTTACACTGCTGTGAAATGTCAGAGAATTGGGGATAAAGAGAGGATACTATAATGTTCAATCATTAATAACTAGTTTACATACAAATAATTGGAAATATGAACGTCATCTGACTTCTCAACAACACAGTCAAAGCTATAAGTCAATTGAACAACTTCAAATTTTGAATGAATATCTGCATCCCAGAATTCTACATTTGGTCAAATTATCAATTAAGTGTGAAGAGAGAATAATACGTTTAATACTGTCAGGTTCTCAAAAAAATATTTCTCATGCATGCTCTTTTAAGAAGCTATTGAAGGATGTGCTCTCCTGAAATTAGGGTATATACTAAGGATGAAAAAAAGGTGGGATTTAGGAAATAAGAGGTACATTTTTTGAAAGAGGCAAAGGGAAGGGGCAGGAGCACATCTGTACAGCACAGCAAGCCTAGAGCACAACCTGGTCAGACAGAGCAAGAGGATAGAGGACCCCAGAGTAACATCTCCAAGAACAAAGAAAAGCTGATGATTTGGGCTGGACAAGAAATAATAGCCATTGGTTTTAAGAGTGAAAACAATTAGTGATAGGACACTATTTGTCTATTGGTGATAGACAAATAAGCAAGTGGGGGGAAAATGAGGTAATGACTAACTCCGGGAAAGAAAATATTTTGAACAAAAAAGGAAATGTAATCACAAAATACTAAACAGAAAATTGGGCAAACATTTTACATTGTTTTATCTAAAAATTTTGATATACTTAGAAAACAGGGAGGAAAGCAAGGATGTTGGGTTATGTAGGATGTGAAATCCTCACCTAATAAGAAGTCGATAAAAAGTGAAAAATGGTAAAATTTAATAAATCAAAAACCAGCATTCAACTCAAAAGGGATTAGGGAAGAGTAGAGCTGGGGATTTCTGGGTTTGTTTTGCTTTTTGTGTGTGTGTTTTTTTTTCCTTAAAAGCCTTCTAATTCTGTTTGATTTTGGTAAAAATTTTAAGTGACTTTAAAAATGAAATCAGATTGTCATAAGTAACCTGACCCAAGACAGTGGTTATGCTGGAAGTTTTCCCCTAAAGTGAAGAGCACGCTAGAGTCAAGTTAGAATGAACATAGCATGAGGGCTAAGGAAAACTGACCAGACCAGCAAATCCAAGATGACCTGAGGCATCACCAAAGTCCAAGGGATTATGTCCAAAGGGGTGGAGCAAGAAGCACTGAAAATACTCTGGGGTCTGTGCTTGACATCAGGTGAGCACCCACATTTTTAATTAAGATGTTTAAAAATATGAAGGTTGAAGGGCTCTGTCTTAGGAAAAATGGCCATGGAGAATATGGGTTAGACCTCCAGTTCTGCTACATAATAATCAGCCCTGAACTTCAGTCTCTAATGGATAACTGAGCAGCATGTGCTCACGAAAAAGCTCAATAACGTCTGCTGTCTAGGCATGTGACTGTGTCAGACTGGGTAGGGACTGTTCAGTGATCATGAAGATACTCAGGGTTTTAATTTTTTTTTTTTTTTAATTTGGCAGTGACTCGCTGCTTGTGGGATCTTAGTTCTCCAACCAGGGATCAAACCCATGCCCCCTGCAATGGAAGCACGAGTCCTAACCACTGGACTGCCAGGGAATTCCTCTTAGGGGCTTAAGTCCATCCATATTTCAATAAGAAACTGGAGCCCCAAACTCAGATTCCACTTTCCGCAGAGGTAGGAACAACCCATGCATACCCATCCCCGTGATTTCATTGGTCCCAAGCCTGGGCAGGGTCAGTTCTGCAGATGGTAGACAACACTGGGGACAGAGAAAATGGGGCTGGCACAGGAAGTGACTGACAGAACAAAAATATCTAACACAAGCCAGAAAGATTCCCTTCAAAATGGTTAAGTTTTATGCTAAGCTTTATTGCTTAAAGCTTCCATTGCATGAAATATTCACTTATGTAGAAGAGCTCATTCCCCAGTAATATGAGATTAATGAGGCATCACTGTACATAAAAACTACTGAACTGGGTCAGATCAATAGTCTCTCCTGTCCAATACTCTGCCTTTTAGAGGACATAAAAGAATATGAAATTCAGAGACAGAAGCATCTGGATTTAGGGCCTGGAGTCACCACTTTGCATTGTGTGACTTTCAGCAAATTGTTTACCTGCTCCCAGCCTCAGTTTACTCATCTGTAAAATAGTTCTAATAATACCTTCTTGGTGGTGAGGTGAAAATTCAATGAGATGATATCCTGAAAAGTATCTTTCAGACTGTAACACAGTCTAAATATGCTCATTAATTTAGCTGAATCATATGTGAAACCTTAATAGCTGTGGTCTATCATGGGTTTCTTTTGTGTCCTGAAGATTGTTAACTTCTTTTTAAAAACCTAATTACTGACTTTTCTATGAATATATTTTTAAAATTCCTAATCTGTTCAGAATTTTGGGTCTCTGATATTCTGATGAAATATTAGCACATTCAACTTCAAAAAAGTGATTGGGAAGTTCACAGAATCTTTTTTTTACACCTGGGAAATCACATAACAATATTTTCCTACCCCTTCTCACCTGGTACTTGAATCCCTCCAGACCCACCCCATGTTCAATTGTGCTCTTAGTGAAGATCTCCCAGACTAGGATGTTGTGGGTAAGTCTGAAGCTTAACGGGGGCTGGAAGAAAGAATAGACTAAGTTAAAAGATTAGGCTCTAACAGACACTCAGTGAAACATTTTCCAGAAGGCTGCATGAAGCCCAGGCCTTCTCACGTACCCTCAGAAGGTGGGTCGCCCCAAAGGACTAAGCTAGTGTGTTTGACAGCTGGCTGAACAGGCTTTTCCAGTTGGGGCTCACCACAGGAAAGGGTGTCTGGATATGTGACATAAACAAGGAGGGGACATGGTACAATTTTGGTTAAGAGTCCAATATAAGTTTGCACTTTTTTTATACCTCTGTTAGGAGACCATGGTAGGAGGGGTGTTGGATAAAGAGCCAATCCTAAATCTGGCTCTGCTACCAGCCATGAGACTTTGGACAAGCTACTTTTCCTCCATGGGTTTCAGTTTGTACAAATAAGGGTTATGAAGTAGATCATGGGTTTTCAAGTATGCTTTGTGGATTCTTTGTGTTCTCCAGTTACACATTGGGTCATATCTGGAGAGGCAGAAAGAATGTAAGGACATGGAGGCAAAGGTGGTCTATGTCTCTCCTCCAGATCCCATGTAACAAGAACAGCTTTCCCATCATCCTTTATCCATCTTATGTTAAGATTTTTGAAGACAGTGCTCCCTGGCTAAGAAAACAATCCCTGGATTGTGTATCCCTAACGTCCCTTCCAATCCCATAATTCCCTGATAAATGAACACCCCGTGGCACTGGATACATGAAATTGATGAATTCTGGTCTTGGAGGTATAAATTTGCTAGATGTATCCAAATCAGCACACCCAGGGTAGCAAAGCTGGCTGGAACCATCCCATATATCTTCAAGAACATTAATCTGTACTCAATAAAACATTTATTGTTACATAAACATCACGATGTGTTCATAAAAGTAGGAAAAGACACACTCTGCCTTTGTAGGACTTAACACTATTGAGGAGGGGGACTGAAACACATAGGACAATGACAACTCAACCTGTTTCCCCCCTAACTCCCCCCCAAAAAAGTGCATAGTTAAGTGAGACATTCTAAGGTACAAACTCTGAATGTGTCTGCATGTAGCAGTAGGGGAAAGCATAGGAGGAGTTGCGTCCAAGCAGTGAGAAAAGGCATCATGAAAGAGAAAAGAGTTTTGAGTTAAGCCTTCAAGACAACAACTAAAGTCCAAGGTCTAAACACTAAAATACCTTTATAGGTTTCAAACTGCATAAGCTTAAGTTTAGAAATACGATCAATGTTAACGAATCATGCTGACCTGAAAAATACTTTCTTTTTTTATAGCAGAACAGTTTCCTTCCCCACCACCACCTCCCCTCACCCCTACCCCTGCTTAACTCCCTACATCCTTTAAACTTTATTCCAGAAAGGTTTGAGAAGAGAGCTATGGTAAGGAGACTTAAGTTTGTTAGCCCAATAATTCAATAATTCATGGAAGTTATGCTATAAAAGGTGTAAATATTAGGCAAGGGAAAAGTATATCTAATATATTTTCATACCACAGAATCTAAAAGACCTGATTTGGGGGCAAGATGGTACTGTGATTTCATACAGAACCTTCGCCTACTCCCAAAACAATATGCAAGTCTTAACCTCACTCACAGAAAAAAAATATGAGTAGGGAACAATATTCAATATCATATAATAACCTATAATGGAAAAGAATCTGAAAAAGCATATATATATGTATATATATGTAAATATGTTATAAATACATATATAATATATGACTGACTATATTATATATATTAAATATATTTATTTAATATATTATATATAAATATATTATATATATATAACTTAATCACTTTGCTGTACACCTGAAACTAACACAACATTGTAAATCAACTATACTTCAGTTTTAAAAAATGAGTAGAATGAGGCTTATACTACTGAGGAGGTGACATTGAAACACACAGAAAAAATACAGCACAACACAAAAACAGCCAAAGAGCTGAAGCTCTAGATCTACTGGGCTTGGACAAGGTAATGGTCCCCGAGGATGTTGGGAGATCAAAGCCAGGCCCCTGGAGTAAAAGCACTGGGATTGGCCTCTCCTTCTGTTACCTAGAAGGCAGGAAAGAGAAAACAGAGGCAGCCACGTGTAGGCTCAGGAATCAGATCTGCAATGTCCCTGGAGAAGGATAGCTCTAAGCTATCAATATAACTCTAGTTCTGACCTGTGGGCCCTTTGAGAAGAGTGGAGGAAACTGCAAGGATGAGCACAATAAGAATAATGTCATGAATATAAACACCTCCTCTCTCAGCTTACAGAAAAATTCCAAAGTAGGCAAGTAAAACTAATGTCAGAAGAGACAGACACATCAAAAAGATAAGAGATACCATGTGTTGGCGAAGATGTGGCAAAAACACTTGTGCACTGTTGGTAGAAACATAAACTGGTGTAGCCACTATAGAAAACAATATGGAGGCCCTCAAAATTTAAAAATAGAACTACCATAAGATCCAGAAATCCCACCTCTGGATATATATTCACAGGAAATAAAAACAGGATCTCAAAGAGATATCTGTACTCCCATGTACACTGTAGCATTATTAACAATAGCCAAGATATGGAAACAACTTAAGTGTCCAATGATAGTTGAATGGATAAAGAAGATGTGCGATTGATATATATATATAAATATTGATATATTTATACATATAAGTATATATAAATACTGAAAATTAAACTATAATCACAGAAGTAAAATAATCTCTGTAGGAAAGGATAATCCAGTGAGAAGACGATGTCAAGAAACTGATTTGGAACACATCAATGTAGAAAATCGATTTTTAAAATAAGAATCAGAAGTTGATATACATGGGAGGATAGACTATGAATCACTCACATATGCCCAAAAGGGGTTGCAAAAGAAGGTAGTAGAAGGAATATGTGAAGAGGCACGATTTAAAGAGTTAATGATCGTTTCTGCTTAAAGAAGCCCCTCTTAAAACTCTACTAAAATGACCATGAATGGGTTTTTAAAGGCATAATCCACAAAATAATAGGAAGAGCAACTATAATATATACATATGTACATACATACATAAAAAAGCTGAGAAGCGGATATGTAGAAACTGACTTAGTGGACCCAAGAATGCTGAAAACTGAGAGAAGTAAGAGGCAAATTCACTTATACTGTAGAACTCCCAAAGTCTCCAGTTGGTTGCAACAGGTAGCTCTGAAAGATGACGTAAAGGTGAGGCTGAGAGCAGGAAAGTTTGCTGAATGTCCACTGAATATGAAGTCAGTGGCCCAGACATAAGGAAAGCAGGAGGTCAGAGGAAATGGTTACTGAAGGAGAGGCCCAACCTCAGTAGAACTACTATTTAATGCCTTTTATACACTGGGACACCATGTAAGATATTGTTTGAGGAAAGGTATTGTCATTGGGGAAAATGTTTTCCCTAAACCATCATCTCACAACATCACAGACTGACGGTATTGGCTTAACATTTGGCTCAAATATCTTACTGAGTAATCAGGCAAATATGTGAGGTCTCTGGCCTTAATTAAAAACATCAGAAAGAAGTTCAAATAAGAGCATGAATCTGGGAATGCCAAGGAAGGGTCTAAAGATGAAAACTCCCCATTTTGTTTTCGAGTCAAAAACAAGAGTTAATTTTGGAGACAAATCTACCTGGAATTTTCATAGGACCCCTTCCTCTGGCTCATTCTGTCACCTAAGGATCTTGTTTTGGGTGCCTTTGACAAAAAAGGGGAAGTTTGAAAATGCCTAGAAAAAAGTAGAGGATTTCAAAAAGGGGAAGTTTGAAAATGCCTAGAAAAAAGTAGTAGAGCTTAACCTAACCTGGGTTTGCTACGTATTAACCTGTATAGTGATTAAACTGCATAGAGTCAGACAGCCAGAGTTGAGCTTCAATGCTACCATTTACTACCCAGCTAACATTGGCAATTTATTAGCCTCCCAGGGCCTTGGTTTACTTGACTATAAAAAAATGAGAATATCAATACCTACATCAAAATGTTAATCAGATCTGTCAGGGAGAGAGCAATGTCTGCCAGGTGCTCAAGACAAGAAGCAGTCAGCACCCAGAGCACCTTCCTGTCTTTAAACCTTGCTAATGAAGCAGTAATTTGATGGGCTTATAAAAAAGTAACAATATACTCAAGCTAGGCAGCAGTGAGGGCCCCTGATACACACAGACATAACCTCCTCCAAGTCTGTAAGCTCTGGAGCAGCTATACTCAACACTGGCTATACAGTGAAATAATGCAATCAACTGAGAAATTTTTTAAACATTTGAAGACACCTATTCCAAGATAAATAAATAAAGCATAACACGGGTACTAAAAGAGAAAAAAAAAGACCACAACCAACACCAATCAAATGAGGATTCCTAAAGGTGAGGTAATGTTTAAAGCATCCCAGGTAATTCTAATATACAATCAGGGTTCACAATCCATCTCTCTGGACTACTTTTCAACCGTGGCATTACATGAGAACTACCTGGGCACTGATAAAACTATAGATATGGAACCCCACCCCAGATTAATTGAATCCAAATATTTAAGGCTAGGACACAGGCATTATTTTTAATTCCTCTAACGATTATTATATGCAGCCAGGATTGACAGTCACTGACTCTAGGGAAAATCCCGATCAAGACCAGGGCTGGTGATAGGTGTGCCCAAGGAAGCCTTTGGGACACTGTCGAAGTTTACAGACAGTCTTGGGCTTTAAAACCTCAGCTCAGAAAGAACACGGACAAGTCACGTTCCCCTCATTCTACACAAACCAACCCACACCTGAGCTTTACCCTCCAGAACCTGGTCCTCTTCATGTAGAGAAGCAGAGAGTGGTAGGAGGATGAGGCAAACTCAGCCATTCTGCCTTGGCCTAGATGTAATTAGAAGTTCAATCTTGGCCCGAATGGTTATTTAGAATTAAAATAATAAGGAGCTTATATACTGATATTACATTTAACTAGCCTTCTTATCCGAAGTGTGAGTCTAGCCTCTAGACTCTAGCACAGAGAATTTGGCCATAAGTTTTTGCATGGTGACAAAAATTTGACAGATACACGTGGTTTCTCATCAAAAGCCCCCAGTAGATGTTTCTGAATGTCTCTTACCTTATTATTTGGTGCCAGCATTCAGTGATGAATGATCTGTTCCTTCTGCCACTGGCCGGTACAGCCATACAGGTCTCATCCACAACTGTAAAAGAAAATGCAACTTGACATTGCCTTTGGCTTAGCTTTGCCAGAGACACGTTATTGTGTTAAGTATAAGCATCTGCAATGAGAGATTCCTGCTGATATGAAAAAACACTGAATTCAGAGAATTTCATGTAACAAACAGAACACAGTCACAGGTAACCAAGGCAGAAAATTCCATTCCATTAAGTTCACGTTGTCCTACGAGCATCCACGGATCTATCTGGAGGGGCTTACTAAGGGAAGAGCACCAAGACCATTGCTAAATGCACATGAGACACCCTCAAGGGAGGGATTTCTTTCAGGATTATGAGGTCATTTATTATGCAGGTGAGGAGACAGTGAAATTAGACCATTGATATTATTTAATTTTATACTCAAAAGTTAATAAAGTCTGGGGAAGCTTGCGTTTCACATATTGAGGTAGTATAGAATTGAAACTCCAAATGAGGGCTCCTGACTCTAGGCACGATACTCTAATTCCAGAGCCATGAACCAACATCACCTACAGAAGTTGTAGCTTAGCCTTCATCCTTGGAAAAGAATTAGTGATTCATCCTCTAGGTTCTAAAGAACCGGTTATACATTCTAACCAAACAAGACAGTCCAGGTTATAGCAGCTTGAAGCCCAGAGAAATAGTTTATTCTACACCAGAAAATTCCCCCAGAATAAATTTCTTATTCATCATTAGAGATTCATCCTGAGGAGGAAGAAAAACACATGAACATAAGGATGTGGAAGTACATAGATCTTGCTATACATCAAGTAAGAGTGGTCAATGTGTGTGTATCTATAGATGTACACATACACATTAAGTATAATTTGCTAATATTATCACAGGAAAGATTTTTAAGTTAATATTTTACTTTAATAATCTCATTTGACATTCCAATTAAATTTTTAGAAAAACTAAGTTTTAAAAGGATTGGATTTTTTATTAACTTGGATTTCCACTCTTGTTTTATTATAATGTACTTGTCTTAGTTTTTCTGTGGAGAGTATGATAACATGGTGTAATGAACCAGATGACAATGTCAACAACAGCAATGACATCTGACCTCCCTGTGATGTTGTACAACACATGAGAGCATGCTGTATATCTTGCCTAAGCATAATCCTAGTGACTCAGTACATAGCTGAATACTCAATTTGTTTGGAAATCTGATACTGTGTAGTTCTTGAATCTATCATGTGTGCTATTCTACTGTTTCACTAAAAGAACTTTTAAAACCCAACTCAAAGACTTTCCATTTGGTTTGGGTGCTGTCATTTGATTTTGAGCTTGAGAGTTGTGAATATTTTATTTAATACTGGCTTCTTGAATGATTTTCTCGCCACCCTCAAATTCTGTTAACAGAAACTAAAATAAACTTCATTTGATTTTTTGAAAATTACACTGGCTGTCAGTTGAATTCTAAAGTTTAGTAGGTAAAAAAGAGGAGAGGGAAGATATACATGATTGAAATAATTATGGATTGCAGACTGGTATTTTGCAGAGATAAATTGTCATGTATTATATGCTTTAAATCAATTCATGTATTATATGCTTTAAATCAATATTATTTTCTACAAAAAGACTTTTTTTCACGGTTATATTAGTTTTTAAATATTTTCTTAACTTTAGACCGTTCATTTTTAAAGCAATATTTCTTATATTTAAACATTTGTAAATAACTGAAATTTTCTTAGTTTCTCCTGCTAATTTTTCACTTAAAGTAAAAATAAATGTAAAGCTGTGTATTAAACATATTGTATAAACATTTAATTTAAAAAGTTACTGCATAAGTAATATTATTTACTTTCTTATTCCTGAGGCAGGAGAATAAAGTTTTGTGTTGGGAGAAAAACATTTTTGGTGATAGGATAATACACCCATTTGTACACTTTACATTTTCTATCACTTGTACATATTAGTTTTTTTGTTGTTGTTCAATGTAAATATTTTTATTGAGGTATAGTTGATGTACAATATTATATAAGTTTGTACACCTTTATATAAGGTGTACAATAGAGTGATTCACAATTTTTAAAGGTTATACTCCATTTATAGTTATTATAAAATAGTGGCTATATTCTCCGTGTTGTACAGTATATCTTTGTAGCTTATTTTATACTTAATAATTTGTATCTCTTAATCCCCTACCCCTGTGATGCCCCTCCCCGCTTCCCTCTCCCCACTGGTAACCACTAGTTTGTTCTCTATATCTGTGAGTCTGCTTCTTTTTTGTTATATTCACTAGTTTGTTGTATTTTTTAGATTCCACATTAAGTGATATCACACAGTATTTCTCTTTCTCTGTCTGACTTATTTCACTTAGCATAACACCCTCCAAGTCCATCCATGTTGTTGCAAATGGAAAATGTTCATTCTTTTTTATGACTGATTAGTATTCCATTGTAAATATATACCAAATTTTCTTTATCCATTCATCTGTTGTTGGACTCTTAGGCTGCTTCCTTATCTTGGCAATTGTAAATAATGCTGCTATAACATTGGGGTTCATGTATCTTTTCTAATTAGTGTTTTTGTTTTGTTCAGATATATACCCAGGGGTAGAATTGCTGTCATATGGTAGTTCTACTTTTAGGTTTTTTTAGAAAGCGCCATACTGTTTTCCACAGTGGCTACACCAATTTACATTCCCACCAGCAGTGTACGAGTGTTCCCTTTTCTTCACATCCTCACCAACACTTGTTATTTGTGTTCCTTTTCATGACAGTCATCAAATTTATACAATTCATTGTATATTATTTTCTACAAAAAATACATTTTAAAACATAGGTCTATCAGCAAGAAAAATGTAAGTGAACATAAGAAGTTATTTCCCAATACTTAAAACATATATACCAAATAAATTATAAAAATTATGAGGTTCAAATCATAAACAGAGCTTTGTCTTATATCTTTATATTTGAGTTCAAAACAATCATGTAATCGCCACAAAAGACTTGACCTTGATGGTTCCCATAACCTGCATGTACTCAGCATTTAACCCAGAGTCTGATATATAGTAGATGATTAATAAATGTTTGTTAACTTCCTGGATTAATCATTTTTGAAAAGTGAATTTATTTTTAAAGCCATAAGTTCTATTTTTTCAAGTTTTGAAAAGTAAAGACCCAAATAATTTTATATGCATTCAAGAATTTAAGTCGAGGTAAAATGCAGTTAAAGACCAAAATTTGAACTAACTCAGGATGTTACCTATCTGTTGCAGAGTGACATCAACACAGGTACTTGCTGTATTATCTGAAAGTTGAGGTTGTAGTATCTGTATATTTCAAAATTATAATCTAATACTTTTCATGACCTTTAAAGAATATATTTTTGAATTTGAATATTTTTCCCAATAACTAATCTTTCTTATTGTCTTTTCTCCACTACAAATTGTATCCAGTCAGAAATAACTTTGCTTTGCTCCCAAAGGAAAAGAACAGCTTTACATTAGTAAAACAAATTTAAAATGATACCATCAATATTGATCAGACCTTTGTGTTATTTTATTAGAATCAGTGATGAAAACATACTTCTATTAAATCTTTTATAGTAACTCATATTGATTTATTATTTTTCCACCCAAGGCAAGTGAAATTGTTAATGAAGACTAATTTTTTAGTTTGGCAGGCAACATGAAATCATTTGCCATCTTTGACTAGGAAATCAGTACAGGAAAAATCCTATGCATGTGATGGATGTGGGAAACCTTGCCAACCAACCTTTGCCACCGCTCATTTCACCTGGTTTACAAAGCTTTTTATACATCAGAAAATTCACACCAAGAGAAAGTTTTTAAAACTAGAGAATGTGGGAACCCTTCCAGCCAAAAATATAAATAAATTCCTTCTATATCCCCTAGCCTATGCAAAAGACATTTCAAACACCACATCTAAAACCAAGTTTTGATTTACCCCCAAGTCTGCTCCTTTCTTCCTTCTGTTATTAAATGACGTCAACATTTGCCAAATTTGCTCAGGTCCCAAAACTGAGGGCAATCTTTAACTCCTCTCTTTCCCTTAACCACTACATTCAATCCAACCACAAATTTTATTTGCACTACCTTCTAAATAGAACCAGAATCAACCATTTCTTATCTCCTCCATAGCCGAAGTCTAATCCTCTCTCTCATTTTTCACCTGCCCTACTGCAGTAGCCTCTTGACTCCAATCTACACTGATATCTAAGTTTCAATCTTTCATCAATTTAAAACTTTTTTCTCCACCGGCTTTGGTCTGACTCAGGCTCCATGAGAAAAGAACCTTCACTATTGGCTCCTTCATTCATTCCCACCTTGTTTGTCTGTTTCTCCTCCCACACTCTCCGTGTTCTATTTGTCACCTCCAGAACCGCTAGTAGTGATAGTGTTACTGAGTCCAAACTCATAATGCTCACTGCACAACAGGCCCGTAAATCATGAGATTAGTTGTTGGGTCAAGGAATAGCGGCTCTATTTGGAAATCCCACAGACTGAGAGGATGGTGGATTAGTGTCCCAAAGGACCATCTTACCTGAATTAGAATTGAGACTTCCGTGATACTAAAAGGGGAGGGGGTGTGGCTGGTTGTGGCAAACTTCTTGGTGCAGGAATCCTTTGTTCTTGCAGCTGTCCAGGTAAGTCTGGTCAAAATGTTCCTATAAACCTCCAACAATATAAATTTATTTTCTGTTCTGCAACTTTTTATCTCTATATGAATGGAAGAGTGTTATACCTTTAAAGGTCAGAGCCTTGAGAATGGGCTATCATGTATATTTCAGGCTATAGGCAACATTCTTTTACAAAAGGTGCAGAGTCAGCATGACTAAGCAGAAGCAACAGAGCTCAAGGGTTAGAGCTAAAGGAATAGATCCAGTATGGAGTCAGGTTGCTTCTTCTCTGTTACAATAAGGAAAACATGCAAAGAGGCCCTCATGTGACTCTTCAAAGACCAAAAAGATTTGATCCAAGAGCTATTCACTTTCAGATAGAAACATAAAAGCAGTTGGATTATTTCTCCTTCTAACCTCCCAGTGTACCTCTCATAGAACTAATGCCTAAAGAGATAGGCAAGCTGAAGAAGGAAAACAAAGATGTCAGAAAGAAAAGAAAAATAAATATAAAATATGGTTTTGTGTAATGATCATTTCTCAAAATAAAACAGAATGAGATAAAGAGTTATTTGGGTTATTCAGGGAAAGAAGGTGATTGGATCAAACCACAAAGATATGAGTTAGAAAGAAGAGCCCAGGACTGTGTGATTTCAGTCAGGACAATGGGCACATCAAAAGTCTGATATAGGTGCAAGAGGGTAAGAGGTGAAGATAAAACAAGTTGCTAATCTTGCAGAGAAGGAAATTTGGGGAGATTGCCAAGGAGATTTGCTTCCACACTGTGTTTGGACAGGAGAGATTAGAAGCCAGATAGTAGAAGTTAAAAAGAAGTGTTAACTGAGTCTAGTTACAGACTAGACATATGTAGGATCTCAGTAAGATTTGATAGAAAAAGGAATGAGCACAAATAGGGGGGTACATAAAAGAAGCAGAATCAAGCAGCTTCCTTATTTTTAATGGACTTGTAAGTTTCTGAATGGGTAAGAGAGTAACCCTATAAATATGGGAACCTGAGGATAATATGGAGTGAGTGGGAATTCAGAAGAGTGAACAGAGTTTTGATGAGGTACAGAAGGAAGGGGTCCAGAGCCCGGGTGAAAAGAAGACTGTAAATGAAGAAGAGAGAAATTCCTTTCTGTGAAAACAGAGGTAAGTGGGAGAAAATAGATTTGGGGAGAGTGTTCTGTGGAGGGAGAAAATGACAGCTGGCATGGGTCTTGTGTAGAGCAGGGAGATTTTTAAGAGGATGAACCCCATCCCCCATGTGTCAATTTCTACCCCTGTACAATGGACACTAAATGCAACAGCCTCATAGGGTAGTTGTGATGATTAAATCAGTAATGTGTAAAGAGGCTAAGAACTGAGGGACCTTCAAGATGGCAGGGGAGTAAGACATGGAGATCACCTTCCTCCCCACAAATACATCAAAAATACATCTACGAGAGTAAGGCAAGATGGCGGAAGAGTAAGACGCGGAGATCACCTTCCTTCCCACAGATACAGTAGAAATACATCTACACGTGGAACTGCTCCTACAGAACACCCACTGAACGCTGGCAGAAAACGTCCGACCTCCAAAAAGGGAAGAAACTCCCCACGTACTTGGGTAGGGCAAAAGAAAAAAGAAATAACAGAGACAAAAGAATAGGGATGCGACCTGCACCAGTGGGAGGGAGCTGTGAAGGAGGAAAGGTTTCCACACACTAGGAAGCCCCTTCGTGGGCAGAGACTGCAGGTGGCAGAGGGGGGAAGCTTCGGAGCCACAGAGGAGAGCACAGCCACAGGGGTGTGGAGGGCAAAGCGGAGAGATTCCCGCACGGAGGATCGGTGCTGAGTAGCACTCACCAGCCGGAGAGGCTTGTCTGCTCAGCCTCCGGGGCGGGCGGGGGCTGGGAGCTGAGGCTCAGGCTTCGGTGCTAGCCGGGAGGGAGTCCAGGAAAAAGTCTGCAGCTGCCAAAGAGGCAAGAGACTTTTTCTTGCCTCTTTGTTTTGCGGTGCGCAAGGAGAGGGGATTCAGAGTGCCGCCTAAACAAACTCCAGAGACGGGCACGAGCCGCGTCTATCAGCACAGACCCCAGAGGCGGGCGTGAGCCACGGCTATCAGCGCGGACCCCAGAGACGGGCAGGAGACGCTAAGGCTGCTGCTGCCGCCACCACCAAGAAGCCTGTGTGCGAGCACAGGTCACTATCCACACCGCCCCTCCTGGGAGCTGCTGCAGCCTGCCACTGCCATGCTCCCGTGATCCGGGGACAACTTCCCCAGGAGAACGCACGGCGCGCCTCAGGCTGCTGCAACGTCACACTGGCCTCTGCCGCCGCAGGCTCATCCCTCATCCATACCCCTCCCTCCCCCCGTCCTGAGTGAGCCAGAGCCCCTGAAGCAGCTGCTCCTTTAACCCTTTCCTGTCCGGGCGGGGAACAGACGCCCTCAGGTGACGTACATGCAGAGGCGGGTCCAAATCCAAAGCTGAAACCAAGGAGCTGTGCGAACAAAACAGAGAAAGGGAAATCTCTCCCAGCAGCCCCAGAAGCAGCAGATTAAAGCTCCACAAACAACTTGATGTGCCTGTATCTGTTGAATACCTGAATAGACAACGAATCATCCCAAATTCAAGAGGTGGACTTTGGGAGCAGGATATATTAATTTTTCCCCTTTTCCTTTTTTTGTGAGTGTATGTGTGTATGCTTCTGGCTGAGATTTTGTCTGTATAGCTTTGTTTTCACCATTAGTCCTAGGGTTAGGTCCGTCCGTTTTTTTTTTTTTTACTTAAAAATATTCTTTTTTCCTAATAAATGTTTTCTTAATAATTTTTTCCTTATTTTCTATTTTTAGATATTAAAAAAAATTTTAATAAGTTTTTTAATATTTTTTATTTTAAAAATTAAAATTTTTTTTCTTAATAATTTTTTTCTTATTTTTTATTATAAAAAATAAATAAATCTATTTTTAAAAATTAAAGAAAATTTTTTTTCTGATTACATTTATTCTTAATAATTTTTTCTTATTTTTTATTATAAGAGCTTTATTTAATTTTATTTTATCCTCTTTCTTTCTTTCTTTCTTTTTTTTTTTTATAAATTTATTTATTTATTTATTTATTTATTTTTGGTTGTGTTGGGTCTTTGTTTCTGTGCGAGGGCTTTCTCCAGTTGTGGCAAGTGGGGGCCACTCTTCATCACGGTGCGCGGGCCTCTCACTGTCGTGGCCTCTCCCGTTGCGGAGCACAGGCTCCAGACGCGCAGGTTCAGTAGTTGTGGCTCACGGGCCCAGTTGCTCCGCGGCATGTGGGATCTTCCCAGACCAGGGCACGAACCCGTGTCCCCTGCATTGGCAGGCGGATTCCCAACCACTGCGCCACCAGGGAAGCCCCTCTTTCTTTCTTTCTATATTTTTCTCCCTTTTATTCTGAGCCATGTGGATGAAAGGCTCTTGGGGCTCCAGCCAGGCATCAGAGCTGTGCCTCTGAGGTGGGAGAGCCAACTTCAGAACACTGGTCCACAAGAGACCTCCCAGCTCCACGTAATACCAAACGGCAAAAATCTCTCAGAGATCTCCATCTCAACATCAAGACCCAGCTTCACTCAACGACCAGCAAGCTACAGTGCTGGACACCCTATGCCAAACAACTAGCAAGACAGGAACACAGCCCCATCCATTAGCAGAGAGGCTGCCTAAAATCACAATAAGGCCACAGACACCCCAAAACACACCACCAGACGTGGACGTGCCCACCAGAAAGAAAAGATCCAACCTCATCCACCAGAACACAGGCACTAGTCCCCTCCACCAGGAAGTCTACACAACCCACTGAACCAACCTTAGCCACTGGGGACAGATACCAAAAACAACGGGAACTACGAACCTGCAGCCTGTGAAAAGGAGACCCCAAACACAGAAAGATAAGCAAAATGAAAAGACAAAAAAACACACAGCAGATGAAGGAACAGGGTCAAAACACACCAGACCTAACAAATGAAGAGGAAATAGGCAGTCTTCCTGAAAAAGAATTCAGAATAATGATAGTAAAGATGATCCAAAATCTTGGAAATAGAATAGACAAAATGCAAGAAACATTTAACAAGGATGACGAACTAAAGAGGAACCAAGAAACGATGAAAATCACAATAAATGAAATTAAAAATACTCTAGACAGGATCAATAGCAGAATAACTGAGGCAGAGGAACAGATAAGTGTCCTGGAAGGTAAAATAGTGGAAATAACTACTGCAGAGCAGAATAAAGAAAAAAGAATGAAAAGAACTGAGGACAGTCTCAGAGACCTCTGGGACAACATTAAACTCACCAACACTCAAATTATAGGGGTCCCAGAAGAAGAAGAGAAAAAGAAAGGGACTGAGAAAATATTTGAAGAGATTATAGTTGAAAACTTCCCTAATATGGGAAAGGAAATAGTTAATCAAGTCTGGGAAGCACAGAGAGTCCCATACAGGATAAATCCAAGGAAGAACACGCCAAGACACATATTAATCAAACTATCAAAAATTAAATATAAAGAAAACATATTAAAAGCAGCAAGGGAAAAACAACAAATAACACACAAGGGAATTCACATAAGGTTAACAGCTGATCTTTCAGCAGAAACTCTGCAAGCCAGAAGGGAGTGGCAGGATATACTTAAAGTCATGAAGGAGAAAAACATACAACCAAGGTTACTCTTCCCAGCAAGGATCTCATTCAGATGTGATGGAGAAATTAAAACCTTTACAGACAAGCAAAAGCTGAGAGAGTTCAGCACCATCAAACCAGCTTTACAACAAATGCTAAAGGAACTTCTCTAGGCAAGAAACACAAGAGAAGGAAAACACCTACAATAACAAACACAAAATATTTAAGAAAATGGGAATAGGAACATACATATCAATAATTATCTTAAATGTAAATGGATTAAATGCTCCCACCAAAAGACACAACTGGCTGAATGGATACAAAAACAAGACCCGTATATATGCTGTCTACAAGAGACCCACTTCAGACCTAGAGACACATACAGACTGAAAGTGAGGGGATGGAAAAAGATATTCCATGCAAATGGAAATCAAAAGAAAGCTGGAGTAGCAATTCTCATATCAGACAAAATAAACTTTAAAATAAAGACTATTACAAGAGACAAAGAAGGACACTGTATAATGATCAAGGGATCGATCCAAGAGGAAGGTATAACAATTGTAAATGTTTATGCACCTAACATAGGAGCACCTCAATACATAAGGCAAATACTAACAGCCATAAAAGGGGAAATCGACAGCAACACAATCATAGTAGGGGACTTTAACACCCCACTTTCACCAATGGACAGATCATCCAAAATGAAAATAAATAAGGAAACACAAGCTTTAAATGACATATTAAACAAGATGGACTTAATTGATATTTATAGGACATTCCACCCAAAAACAACAGGATACATATTTTTCTCAAGTGCTTATGGAACATTCTCCAGGATAGATCATATTTTGGGTCACAAATCAAGCCTTGGTAAATTTAAGAAAATTGAAATCGTATCAAGTATCTTTTCTGACCACAACGCTATGACACTAGATATCAATTACAGGAAAAGATCTGTAAAAAATACAAACACATGGAGGCTACACAATACACTACTTAATAACGAAGTGATCACTGAAGAAATCAAAGGGGAAATCAAAAAATACCTAGAAACAAATAACAATGGAGACACGACAACCCAAAACCTATGGAATGCAGCAAAAGCAGTGCTAAGAGGGAAGTTTATAGCAATACAAGCCTACATCAAGAAATAGGAAACATCTCGAATAAACAACCTAGCCTTACACCTAAAGCAATTAGAGAAAGAAGAGCAAAAAAACCCCAAAGCTAGCAGAAGGAAAGAAATCATAAAGATCAGATCAGAAATAAATGAAAAAGAAATGAAGGAAACAATAGCAAAAATCAATGAAACTAAAAGCTGGTTCTTCGAGAAGATAAACAAAATTGATAAACCATTAG
Source organism: Balaenoptera acutorostrata (assembly GCF_949987535.1). Lineage (NCBI taxonomy): Eukaryota > Metazoa > Chordata > Mammalia > Artiodactyla > Balaenopteridae > Balaenoptera > Balaenoptera acutorostrata. The sequence goes on along the minus strand of NC_080075.1, from coordinate 16,503,541 downwards.
CCAGACTCATCAAGAGAAAAAGGGAGAAGACTCAAATCAATAGAATTAGAAATGAAAAAGGAGAGGTAACCACTGACACTGCAGAAATACAAATGATCATGAGACATTACTACAAGCAACTTTATGCCAATAAAATGGACAAATTGGAAGAAATGGACAGATTCTTAGAAATGCACAACCTACCGAGACTGAACCAGGAAGAAATAGAAAATATGAACAGACCAATCACAAGCACTGAAATTGAAACTGTGTTTAAAAATCTTCCAACAAACAAAAGCCCAGGACCAGATGGCTTCACTGGCGAATTCTATCAAACATTTAGAGAAGAGCTAACACCTATCCTTCTCAAACTCTTCCAAAGTATTGCAGAGGGAGGAACACTCCCCAACTCATTCTACGAGGCCAGCATCACCCTGATACCAAAACCAGACAAAGATGTCACAAAGAAATAAAACTACAGGCCAATATCACTGATGAACATAGATGCAAAAATCCTCAACAAAATACTAGCAAACTGAATCCAACAGCACATTAAAAGGATTATACACCATGATCAAGTGGAGTTTATTCCAGGAATGCAAGGATTCTTCAATATATGCAAATCAATCAACGTGATACATCATATTATCAAATTGAAGGAGAAAAACCATATGATCATCTCAATAGATGCAGAGAAAGCTTTTGACAAAATTCAACACCCATTTATGATAAAAGCCCTGCAGAAAGTAGGCATAGAGGGAAATTTCCTCAACATACTAAAGGCCATATAAGACAAACCCACAGCCAACATTGTCCTCAAAGGTGAAAAACTGAAACCATTTCCACTAAGATCAGGAACAAGACAAGGTTGCCCACTCTCACCACTATTATTCAACATAGTTTTGGAAGTGTTAGCCACAGCAATCAGAGAAGAAAAAGAAATAAAAGGAATCCAAATCGGAAAAGAAGAAGTAAAGCTGTCACTGTTTGCAGATGACATGATACTATACATAGAGAATCCTAAAACTGCCACGAGAAAACTACTAGAGCTACTCAATGAATTTGGTAAAGTAGCAGGATACAAAATTAATGCACAGAAATCTCTTGCATTCCTACATACTAATGATGAAAAATCTGAAAGTGAAATTAAGAAAACACTCCCGTTTACCATTGCAACAAAAAGAATAAAATACTTAGGAATAAACCTACCTAAGGAGACAAAAGACCTGTATGCAGAAAATTATAGGACACTGATGAAAGAAATTAAAAATGATACAAATAGATGGAGACATATACCATGTTCTTGAATTGGAAGAATCAACATTGGGAAAATGACTCTACTACCCAAAGCAATCTACAGATTCAATGCAATCCCTATCAAACTACCACTGGCATTTTTCACAGAACTAGAACAAAAAATTTCACAATTTGTATGGAGACACAAAAGACCCCGAATAGCCAAAGCAATCTTGAGAACGAAAAATGGAGCTGGAGGAATCAGACTCCCTGACTTCAGACTATATGACAAAGCTACAGTAATCAAGACAGTTTGGTACTGGCACAAAACCAGAAATATAGATCAATGGAACAGGATAGAAAGCCCAGAGATAAACTCACGCACATATGGTCACCTTATCTTTGATAAAGGAGGCAAGCATATACAGTGGAGAAAAGACAGCCTCTTCAATAAGTGGTGCTGTGAAAACTGGACAGGTACCTGTAAAAGTATGAAATTAGAACACTCCCTAACACCATACACAAAAATTAACTCAAAATGGATTAAAGACCTAAGTGTAAGGCCAAACACTACCAAACTCTTAGAGGAAAACATAGGCAGAACACTCTATGACATAAATCACAGCAAGATCCTTTTTGACCCAGCTCCTAGAGAAATGGAAATAAAAACACAAATAAACAAATGGGACCTAATGAAACTTAAAAGCTTTGCACAGCAAAGGAAACCATAAACAAGACCAAAAGGCAACCCTCAGAATGGAAGAAAATATTTGCAAATGAAGCAACTGACAAAGGATTAATCTCCAAGACTTACAAGCAGCTCATGCAGCTCAATAACAAAAAAACAAACAACCCAATCCAAAAATGGGCAGAAGACCTAAATAGACATTTCTCCAAAGAAGATATACAGATGGCCAACAGACACATGAAAGAACGCTCAACATCCTTAATCATTAGAGAAATGCAAATCAAAACTACAATGAGGTATCATCTCACATCGGTCAGAATGGCCATCATCAAAAAATCTAGAAACAATAAATGCTGGAGAGGGTGTGGAGGAAAGGGAACACTCTTGCACTGTTGGTGGGAATGTAAATTGATACAGCCACTATGGAGAACAGTATGGAGGTTCCTTAGAAAACTACAAATAGAACTACCATATGACCCAGCAATCCCACTACTGGGCATATACCCTGAGAAAACCATAATTCAAAAAGAGTCATGTACCAAAATGTTCATTGCAGCTCTATTTACAATAGCCAGGACATGGAAGCAACCTAAGTGTCCATCAGCGGATGAATGGATAAAGAAGATGTGGCACATATATACAATGGAATATTACTCAGCCATAAAAGGAAATGAAATGGGGGTATTTGTAATGAGGTGGATGGAGTTAGAGTCTGTCATACAGAGTGAAGTAAGTCAGAAAGAGAAAAACAAATACAGTATGCTAACACATATATATGGAATCTAAGGGAAAAAAAAAAGGTCATGAAGAACCTAGTGGCAAGATGGGAATAAAGACACAGACCTACTAAAGAATGGACTTGAGGATATGGGGAGGGGGAGGGGTGAGATGTGACAGGGTGAGAGAGTGTCATGGACATATAAACACTACCAAATGTAAAATAGATAGCTAGTGGGAAGCAGCCACAAAGCACAGGGAGATCAGCTCGGTGCTTTGTGACCACCTGGGGGGGAGGGGATAGGGAGGGTGGGAGGGAGGGAGACGCAATAGGGAAGAGATATGGGAACATATGTATATGTATAACTGATTCACTTTGTTATAAAGCAGAAACTAACACACCATTGTAAAGCAATTATACTTCAATAAAGATGTTAAAAAAAATACATCTACATGTGGAACAACTCCTACAGAACACCTACTGAATGCTGGCAGAAGACCTCAGACTTCCCAAAAGGCAAGAAAATCCCCACATACCTGGATAGGGCAAAAGAAAAAAGAAAAAACAGAGACAAAAGAATAGGGATGGGACCTACACCTCTGGAAGGGAGCTGTGAAGGAGGAAAAGTTTCCACACACTAGGAAGCCCCTTCACTGGCAGAGAAAGGGGGTGGGTGGGGGAGAAGCTTCAGAGCCACAGAGGAGAGAGCAACAACAGGGGTGCAAAGGGCAAAGCGGAGAGATTCCTGCACAGAGGATCAGTGCCAACCAGCACCCACCAGTCTGAGAGGCTTGTCTGCTCACCTGCCAGGGCGAGTGGGGGCTGGGAGCTGAGGCTCCGGCTTTGGAGGTCAGATCCCAGGGAGAGGACTGGGGTTGGCTACATGAACCCAGCCTGAAGGGAGCTAGTGCACCACAGCTAGCTGGGAGGGAGTCCAGAAAAAAGTCTGGACCTGCCGAAGAGGCAAGAGACCATTTTTTGAGGTGCGTGAGGAGAGGGGATTCCTTCCCTGTCTGCCCACAAAACGCAGAGCACCACCTAAATGAGCTCCAGAGAAGGACGTGAGCAACGGCTATCATCTCAGACCCTAGAGATGGGCATGAAACACTAACACTGCTGCTGCAACCACCAAGAATCCTGTGTGCAAGCAGAGGTCATATCCACACTTCCCCTCCTGGGAGCCTGTGCAGCCCGCCACTGCCAGGTTCCCGTGATCCAGGGACAAGTTCCCGGGGAGAACACACGGTGCGCCTCAGGCTGTTTCAACGTCATACTGGCCTCTGCTGCTGCAGGTTCGCCCCGCATTCCAATTACAACTACCGTACACCTCCCTCCCCACAGCCTGAATGAACAAGAGCCTAATCAGCTGCTGTTTTAACCCCATCCTGTCTCGGTGGGAACAGATGCCTGAGGGCGACCTACACACAGAAGTGGGGCCAGAAACAAAGCTGAACCCCAGGAGTTGTGCAAACAAAGAAGAGAAGGGAAATTTCTATGTGCAGCCTTGGGAGCAGCAGATTAAATCCCCACAATCAACTTGATGTACCCTGCATCTGTGGAATATCTGAATAGACAACAAATCACCCCAAAATTGAGGTGGTGGACTTTGGGAGCAACTGTAGACTTGGGGTTTGCTGTCTGCGACTGATTTGCTTCTGATTTTTATCTTTATCTTAGTATGGTATTTAGCACTTTTTATCATTGGTGGATTTGTTTATTGGTATGGTTGCTCTCTTCTTCTTCCTTTATTACTATTATTTTTTTATTTTAATAATTTTTTTCTTTATTATTATTTTTTCCTTCTTTTTTTCTACCATTCCTTCTGAGCTGTGTGACTGACAGGGTCTTGGTCCTTTGACCTTGTGTCAGGCCTGAGCCTCTGAGGGGGGAGAGCTGAGTTCAGGACATTGGACCACCAGAGACCTCCTGGCCCAACAAAATATCAATTGGCGAGAGGTCTTCCAGAGATCTCTGTCTCAAAGCTAAGACCCAGCTCCACTCAACGGTCAGCAGACTCCAGTGCTGGACGCCCCATGCCAAACAACTAGAAAGACAGGAACACAAAACCACCCATTACCAGAGAGGCTGCCTAAGATCATAATAAGTTCACAGACATGCCAAAACACACCACCGGACGTGTTCCTGCCCACCAGAAAGACAAGATCCAGCCCCACCAACTAGGACACAGGCACCATTCCCCTCCACCAGGAAGACTACACAACCTACTGAACCAGCCTCACCCACTAGAGAAAGATACCAAAAACAACGGAAACTACAAACATGCAGGCTGCCAAAAGGAGACCCCAAACACAGTAAGTAAAACAAAAGGAGAAGACAAAGAAATATGCAGCAGATGAAGGAGCAAGGTAAAAACCTACCAGACCAAACAAATGAAGAGGAAATAGGCAGCTTAACTGAAAAAGAGTTCAGAGTAATGATAGTAAAGATGATCCAAAATCTTGGAAATACAGTGGAGAAAATACAAGAAATGCTTAACAAGGACCTAGAAGAACTAAAGAGCACACAAACAATGATGAACAATACAATAAATGAAATTTAAAATTCTCTAGAAGGAATCAATAGCAGAATAACTGAGGCTGAAGAACAGATAAGTGACCTGGAAGATAAAATAGTGGAAATAACTACCGCAGAGCAGAATAAAGAAAACAAATGAAAAGAATTGAGGACAGTGACAGAGACCTCTGGGACAACATTAAACACACGAACATTCAAATTATAGGGATCCCAGAAGAAGAAGAGAAAAAGAAAGGGACTGAAACATATTTGAAGAGATTAGAGTTGAAAACTTCCCTAATATGGAAAAGGAAATAGTCAATCAAGTCCAGAAAGCACAGAGAGTCCCAAACAGGATAACTCCAAGGAGAAACATGCCAAGACACATATTAATCAAACTATCAAAAATTAAATACAAGAAAAAATATAAAAGCAGCAAGGGAAAAGCAACAAATAACATACAAGTGAATCCCCATGAGGTTAACAGCTGATCTTTCAGCAGAAACTCTGTGAGCCAGAAGGGATTGGCAGGACATATTTAAATTGATGAAGGGGGAAAACCTACAACCAAGATTACTCTACCCAGCAAAGATTTCATTCAGATTCAATGGAGAAATTAAAACCTTTACAGACAAGAAAAAGCTAAGAGAATTCAGCACCACCAAACCAGCTTTACAACAAATCTTAAAGCAACTTCTCTAGGCAGGAAACTAAAGAGAAGGAGAAGACTTACAATAACAAACCCAAAACAACTGAGAAAATGCTAATACATAACATACCAATACATGTTACTGACAGTTATCGGTAACATACATATAGATAACTACTTTAAAAGTAAATAGATTAAATGTTCCAACCAAAAGACGTAGACTGGCTGAATGGATACAAAAACAAAACCCGTATATATGCTGTCTACAGGAGACACACTTCAGACCTAGGGACACATACAGACTGAAAGTGAGGGGATGGAAAAATTTATTCCATGCAAATGGAAATCAAAAGAAAGCTGGAGTAGCAATTCTCATATCAGACACAATAGACTTTAAAATAAAGACTATTACAAGAGACAAAGAAGGACACTACATAATGATAAAGGGATGAATCCAAGAAGATATAACAATGGTAAATATTTATGCAGCCAACATAGGAGCACCTCAATACATAAGGCAAATGCTAACAGCCATAAAAGGGGAAATTGAGAGTAACACAATCATAGTAGGGGACTTTAACACCCCACTTTCACCAATGGACAGATCATCCAAAATGAAAATAAATAAGGAAACACAAGCTTTAAATGATACATTAAACAAGATGGAATTAATTGATATTAATAGGACATTCCACCCAAAAACAACAGAATACACGTTTTTCTCAAGTGCTCATGGAACATTCTCCAGGATAGATCATATCTTGGGTCACAAATCAAGCCTTGGTAAATTTAAGAAAATTGAAATCATATCAAGTATCTTTTCTGACCACAACGTTATTAGACTAGATATCAATTACAGGAAAAGATCTGTAAAAAATACAAACACGTGGAGGCTAAACAATACACTACTTAATAACGAAGTGATCATTGAAGAAATCATAGGGGAAATCAAAAAATACCTAGAAACAAATGACAATGGAGACACGACGACCCAAAACCTATGGGACGCAGCAAAAGCAGTTCTAAGAGGGAAGTTTATAGCAATACAATCCTACCTTAAGAAACAAGAAACGTCTCAAATAACCAACCTAAACTTGCACCTAAAGCAATTAGAGAAAGAAGAACAAAAAAACCCCAAAGTTAGCAGAAGGAAAGAAATCATAAAGATCAGATCAGTAATAAATGAAAAAAAAAATGAAGGAAATGATAGCAAAGATCAATACAACTAAAAGCTGGTTCTTTGAGAAGATAAACAAAATTGATAAACCATTAGCCAGGCTCATCAAGAAAAAAGGGAGAGGACTCAAATCAATAGAATTAGAAATGAAAAAGGAGAAGTAACAACTGACACTGCAGAAATACAAACAATCATGAGAGATTACTGCAAGCAACTCCATGCCACTAAAATGGACAACCTGGAAGAAATGGACAAATTCTTAGAAAGGCACAACCTGCCAAGACTGAATCAGGGAGAAATAGAAAATATGAACAGACCAATCACAAGCACTGAAATTGAAACTGTGATTAAAAATCTTCCAACGAACAAAAGCCCAGGACCAGATGGCTTCACAGACGAATTCTATCAAACATTAAGAGAAGAGCTAACACCTATCCTTCTCAAACTCTTCCAAAATATTGCAGAGGGAGGAACACTGCCCAACTCATTCTACGAGGCCACCATCACCCTGATACCAGACAAAGATGTCACAAAGAAAGAAAGAAAACTACAGGCCAATATCACTGATGAACATAGATGCAAAAATCCTCAACAAAATACTAGCAAACTGAATCCAACAGCACATTAAAAGGATCATACACCATGATCAAGTGGGGTTTATCCCAGAAATGCAAGGATTCTTCAATATATACTAATCAATCAACGTGATACACCATATTAACAAATTGAAGGAGAAAAACCATATGATCATCTCAGTAGATGCAGAGAAAGCTTTTGACAAAATTCAACACCCATTTATGATAAAAGCCCTGCATAAAGTAGGCATACAGGGAACTTTCCTCAACCTAATAAAGGCCATATATGACAAACCCACAACCAACATTGTCCTCAATGGTGAAAAACTGAAACCATTTCCACTAAGATCAGGAACAAGACAAGGTTGCCCACTCTCACCACTATTATTCAACATAGTTTTGGAAGTGTTAGCCACAGCAATCAGAGAAGAAAAAGAAATAAAAGGAATCCAAATCAGAAAAGAAGAAGTAAAGCTGTCACTGTTTGCAGATGACATGATACTATACATAGAGAATCCTAAAACTGCCACGAGAAAACTACTAGAGCTAAGCAATGAATTTGGTAAAGTAGCAGGATACAAAATTAATGCACAGAAATCTCTTGCATTCCTACATACTAATGATGAAAAATCTGAAAGTGATATTAAAAAAGCACTCCTATTTACCATTGCAACAAAAAGAATAAAATATCTAGGAATAAACCTACTTAAGGAGACAAAAGACCTGTGTGCAGAAAATTATAAGACACTGATGAAAGAAATTAAAGATGATACAAATAGATGGAGAGAAATACGATGTTCTTGGATAGGAAGAATCAACATTGTGAAAATGACACTACTACCCAAAGCAATCTGCAGCTTCAATGCAATCCTTATCAAACTACCACTGGCATTTTTCACAGAACTAGAACAAAAAATTTCACAATTTGTATGGAAACACAAAAGACCCCGAATAGCCAAAGCAATCTTGAAAATGAAAAATGGAGCTGGAGGAATCAGACTCCCTGACTTCAGACTATACTACAAAGCTACAGTAATCAAGACAGTATGGTACTGGCATAAAAACAGAAATATAGATCAATGGAACAGCATAGAAAGCCCAGAGATGAACCCACGCATATATGGTCACCTTACCTTTCATAAAGGAGGCAAACATATACAGTGGAGAAAAGACAGCCTCTTCATTAAGTGGTGCTGTGAAAACTGGACAGGTACCTGTAAAAGTATGAAATTAGAACACTCCCTAACACCATACACAAAAATTAACTCAAAATGGATTAAAGACCTATGTGTAAGGCCAGACACTATCAAACTCTTAGAGGAAAACATAAGCAGAACACTCTATGACATAAATCACAGCAAGATCCTTTTTGACCCAGCTCCTAGAGAAATGGAAATAAAAACAAAAATGAACAAATAGGACCTAATGAAGCTTAAAAGCTTTGGCACAGCAAAGGAAACCATAAACAAGACCAAAAGACAACCCTCAGAATGGGAGAAAATATTTGCAAATGAAGCAACTGACAAAGGATTTATCTCCAAAATTTACAAACAGCACATGCAGCTCAATAACAAAAAAACATACAACCCAATCCAATAATGGGAAGAAGAGCTAAATAGACATTTCTCCAAAGAAGACATACAGATTGCCAACAAACACATGAAAGAATGCTCAACATCATTAATCATTAGAGAAATGCAAATCAAAACTACAATGTGATATCATCTCACACCGGTCAGAATGGCCATCATCAAAAAATCTAGAAACAATAAATGCTGGAGAGGGTGTGGAGGAAAGGGAACACTCTTGCACTGTTGGTGGGAATGTAAATTGATACAGCCACTATGGAGAACAGTATGGAGGTTCCTTAAAAAACTACAAATAGAACTACCATATGACCCAGCAATCCCACTACTGGGCATATACCCTGAGAAAACCATAATTCAAGAAGAGTCATGTACCAAAATGTTCATTGCAAGTCTATTTACAATAGCCAGGACATGGAAGCAGCCTAAGTGTCCATCATCGGATGAATGCATAAAGAAGATGTGACACATATATACAATGGAATATTATTCAGCCATAAAAAGAAACGAAATTGAGTTATTTGTAGTGAGGTGGATGGAGTTAGAGTCTATCATACAGAGTGAAGTAAGTCAGAAAGAGTAAAACAAATACAGTATGCTAATACATATATATGGAATGTAAGGAAAAAAAAAAAAGGTCATGAAGAACCTAGTGGCAAGATGGGAATAAAGACACAGACCTAGTAGAGAATGGACTTGAGGATATGGAGAGGGGGAAGGGTAAGCTGTGACAAAGTGAGAGAGTGGCATGGACATATATACACTACCAAACTTAAAATAGATAGCTAGTGGGAAGCAACTGCATAGCACAGGGAGATCAGCTCGGTGCTTTGTGACCACCTAGAGGGGTGAGATAGGGAGGGTAGGAGGGAGGGAGATGTAAAAGGGAAGAGATATGGGAACATATGTATATGTATAACTGATTCACTTTGTTATAAAGCAGAAACTAACACACCATTGTACAGCAATTATACTCCAACAAAGATGTTAAAAATTTTTTTTAAATAAATAAATAACATGGAAAGTAAAAAAATAAAAAAAAATAAAGACTATTACAAGAGACAAAGAAGGACACTACATAATGGTAAAGGGATCAATCCAGAAGAAGATATAACAATGGTACATATTTATGCAGCCAACATAGGAGCATCTCAATACATAAGGCAAATGCTAACAGCCATAAAAGAGGAAATTGACAGTAATACAATCCTAGTAGGGGACTTTAACACCCCACCTTCACCAATGGACAGATCATCCAAATTGAAAATAAGTAAGGAAACACAAGATTTAAATGGTACATTAAACAAGATGGACTTAATTGATATTTATAGACATTCCAACCAAAACGACAGAATACACTTTCTTCTCAAGTGCTCATGGAACATTCTCCAGGATAGATCATATCTTGAGTAACAAATCAAGCCTTGGTAAATTTAAGAAAATTGAAATTGTATCAAGTATATTTTCTGACCACAACGCTATCAGATTAGATATCAATTACAGGAAAAAATCTGTAAAAAATACAAAGACATGGAGGCTAAACAATACACTACTAAATAACCAAGAGGTCACTGAAGAAATCAGAGGAAATCAAAAAATACCTAGAAACAAATGACAGTGAAAACGCGATGACCCAAAACCTATGGGATTCAACAAAAGCAGTTCTAAGAAGGAAGTTTATAGCAATACAAGCCTACCTCAAAAAACAAGAAAAATCTCAAATAAACAACCTAACCTTATACCTAAAGCAATTAGAGAAAGAAGAACAAAAATACCCCAAAGTTAACAGAAGGAAATAAATCATAAAGATCAGATCAGAAATAAATGAAAAAGAAATGAAGGAAACAATAGCTAAGATCAACAAAACTAAAAGCTGGTTCTTTGAGAAGATAAACAAAATTGATAAACCATTAACCAGACTCAAGAAAAAAAAGGGAAAAGACTCAAATCAATAGAATTAGAAATGAAAAAGGAGAAGTAGCAACTGATACTGCAGAAATAAAAAGAATCATGAGAGATTACTACAAGCAACTATATGCCCATAAAATGGACAACCTGGAAGAAATGGATAAATTCGTAGAAAAGCACAACCTTCCAAGACTGAACCAGGAAGAAATAGAAAATATGAACAGACCAATCACAAACACTGAAATTGAAGCAGTGATTAAAAATCTTCCAGAAAACAAAAGCCCAGGACCGGATGGCTTCACAGATGAATTCTATCAAAATTTAGAGAAGAGCTAACACCTATCATTCTCAAATTCTTCCAAAATATAGCAGAGAGAGGAACACTCCCAAACTCATTCTGCGAGGCAACCATCACCCTGATATCAACACCAGACTAAGATGTCACAAAAAAAGAAAACTACATGCCAACATCACTGATGAACATAGATGCAAAAATTCTCAACAAAATACTAGCAAACAGAATCCAACAGCATATTAAAAGGATCATACACCATGACCCAGTGGGGTTTTTCCCAGGAATGCAAGGATTCTTTAATATATGCAAATCAATCAATGTGATACACCATATTAACAAATTGAAAGATAAAACCATATGATCACCTCAATAGATGCAGAAAAATCTTTCAACAAAATTCATTTATGATAAAAACTCTCCAGAAAGTAAGCATGGAGGGAACTTCCCTCAACACAGTAAAGGCCATAAATGACAAACCCACAGCAAACATCATCTCAAAGATTAAAAAATGAAACCATTTGCTCTAAGATCAGGAACAAGACAAGGTTGCCCACTCTCACCACTATTATTCAACATAGTTTTGGAAGTTTTAGCCATAGCAATCAGAGAGGAAACAGACATTAAAAAAATCCATATCGGAAAAGAAGAAGTAAAACTGTCACTGTTTGCAGATGACGTGATACTATACATAGAGAATCCTAAAAATGCTACCAGAAAACTACTACAGCAAATCAATGAATTTGGTAAAGTACAGGATACGGAAATAATGCACAGAAATCTATTGCATTCCTATACACTAATGATGAAAAATCTGAAAGAGAAATTAAGGAAACACTCCCATTTACCAATGCAACAAAAAGAATAAAATACCTAGGAATAAACCTACCTAGGAGACAAAAGACCTGTTTGCAGAAAACTATATGACACTGATGGAAGGAATTAAAGATGATACAAACAGCTGAGAAATATACCATGTTTTTGGATTGGACGAATCAATATTGTGAAATGACTATACTACCCAAAACAATCTGCAGATTCAATGCAATCCCTATCAAACTACCAATGGCATTTTTCACAGAACTAGAACAAAGAATTGCACAGTTTGTATGGAAATACAACAGACCCCAAATAGCTAAAGCAATCTTGATAAAGAAAAACGGAGTTGGAGGTATCAGACTCCCTGACTTCAGATTATACTACAAAGCTACAGTTATCAAGATAGTATGGTACTGGCACAAACACAGAAATATAGATCAATGGAACAGGATAGAAAGCCCAGAGATAAACCCACGCACATATGGTCACCTTATCTTTGATAAAGGAGGCAAGAATATACAATGGATAAAAGACAGCCTCTTCAGTAAGTGGTGCTGGGAAAACTGGACAGCTACATGTAAAAGAATGAAACTAGAACACTCCCTAACACCGTATACAAAAATAAACTCAAATGGATTAAAGACCTAAATGTAAGGCCAGACAGCATCAAACTCTTAGAGGAAAACATAGGCAGAACACTCTAAGACATATGTCACAGCAATATCCTTTTTGTCCCACCTCCTAGGGAAATGGAAATAAAAACAAAAATAAAGAAATGGGACCTAAGGAAACTTAAAAGCTTTTGCACAACAAAGGAAACCTTAAACAAGATGAAAAGACAACCCTCAGAATGGGAGAAAATATTTGCAAATGAAACAACTGACAAAGGATTAATCTCCAAAATATACAAGCAGCTCATGCAGCTCAATAACAAAAAAACAAACAACCCAATCCAAAAATGGGCAGAAGACCTAAATAGATATTTCTCCAAAGAAGATATACAGATTGCCAACAAACACATGAAAGGATGCTCAACATCACTAATCATTAGAGAAATGCAAATCAAAACTACATTGAGGTATCACCTCACACCGGTGAAAATGGTCATCAACAAAAAATCTACAAACTGTAAATGCTGGAGAGGGTGTGGAGAAAAGGGAACCCTCTTGCACTGTTGGTGGGAATGTAAATTGATACAGCCACTATGGTGAACAGTATGGAGGTTCCTTAAAAAACTAAAAATAGAACTACCATATGACTCAGCAATCCCACTACTGGGCATATACCCTGAGAAAACCATAATTCAAAAAAAGTCATGTACCACAAAGTTCATTGCAGCTCTATTTACAATAGCCAGGACATGGAAGCAACCTAAGTGTCCATCGACAGATGAATGGATAAAGAGGATGTGGCACATATATACAATGGAATATTACTGAGCTATAAAAAGAAACGAAATTGAGTTATTTGTAGTGAGGTGGATGGACCTAGAGTCTGTCAGACAGAGTGAAGTAAGTCAGAAAGACAAAAGCAAATACCGTATGCTAACACATATATATGGAATCTAAAAATAATAAATGGTTCTGACGAACCTAGGGGCAGGACAGGAAAGATGTAGACGTAGAGAATGGACTTGAGGACACGGAGAGGCAGAAGGGTAAGCTGGGACAACATGAGAGAGTAGCATTGACATATATACGTTACCAAATGTAAAATAGGTAGCTAGTGGGAAGCAGCTGCATCACACAGCGAGATCAGCTCGGTGCTTTGTGACCACCTAGAGGGGTGGGATAAGGAAGTTGAGAGGGAGATGCCAGAGGGAGGGGATATGGTGATATATGTATACATATAGCTGATTCACTTTGTTATACAGCAGAAGCTAACACAACGTTGTAAAGCAATTATATTCCAATAAAGATGTTTTTAAAAAAAAGAATGAAAATTGAAAAAAAAAAACAGAGGCTGGGAACTGTAACTGATGTAAATTAACCTCTCACTGCATGTTAGATATTATCATTCAGTTCTGTCACTTTCCACAACTGCAAAATAATTCTTTCTGTCATAACAATCAATGGTTAGATAGAGCCTTAACATACACAAATTATTTTAGTGATAATTATCCTAATTGTTTTCCTGCACAATTCAATTTAGATGCCAAGCAACATAATTTTCATATTGTACAGATGAGGAAACTAAGCCTCCAACAATGGCTTGTCTCGTTTCACATGGCTGGTGTATAGCAGAGTCATGGCCCCAACACAAGTGTTTGGAACCCCAAGTTCTACTGTCTTGACACTAAACTCTTTTCTGAATAAAGGAGAACTTATGAACAGATTTTCACCCTGCCCCCAAAACTTTTGTCACTGGTTGAATTGCTATTTCCTTGCTTCTTGCCTTTCTCGAGGGAAAGAATTCATTCGAGATGCATAGAACATTTTTAAGTAGCAAGAGTTTTATTAAGCAAAAGTGGAAGTACTCTCCCGAGAAAGGATGAGAATAAGCTGTCTGGAAACCAGAAGCAGCCCTGCAATGGGGTAGGGTTGGGTTTTTTAGAGTAGTGTTCCCTCCCTGTGTCCTGCATCATTTGACTGACAAGTTGATTGACAGCTTTCGGTTATATAACTTTTCTCCTAGTGTGCAGGCACTTACCCATAAGCACCCAAGTGAAACCCACGGAAGGGAAGGGGCAAAAAATACAATGCTAATTTATTACAAATACAGCATAATGAACCCCAGGTTACCCTGAGTCACCTTTTAGGTCTTGGTGCACCTGCGCCAACCTGTGGTGGTAGTTTTATCTTGCTTGGTCCTGATGTGGCTGGAAACCTAGCGGTGGTCCTTGACTACAGGAGGGAGGATCTCTGGGTGTGTTCTGATCATCAGTGTCCCCGTGGGGGAGGAAAAGATGAACCGTCCAGGATGGGGCAAGACCCGCTCATGTCTGACTAGCTACCTAACATTTTGACTAATTGTGGTCATCACCAGACCAAAGATTTTAAAACAACAACTCAACTTCAACAAATCGGTCCTTCTGTCTCCTTTGCCCCTCGCTGAAAGATGAAGGTAAAAAGAGAACCTTTCATCTGATCACAGTGTGGTAGTTCAAACTCTAAATATCATACCCACATTCAAAGCAAGAACAAGGGGTGTAATGATAGAACCACCATCTACTCTTTTTAACAGGAAAACAAAAGTTTTCCCAAAGTTCCCACAGCATCTTCCTTTACATCGGAATGAGGTCACATGACCTAGTCTACACCTGATGTCAGTAGGGAACATGGAACAATGGATTCATCTAGGGCTGGGCACATGGTCATCCCAAACAAAATCAGGTCATCCTACACTGGTGATAAGAAGGGGGAATGAATATTGGGCAAACAACTAACCGTGCCAGTCGCAAACACTTCATGATTCCCCAAGCTGGCAAGAGGAGAGCCAGGTTCAATAGAAGTAGCCTGTAAGAGAACAAAAAATGAGGGCAATAATGCACTGAGAACCAGGTCTTATCAAGGAATGAGATTATTTTAAGACCTTAGAGAGGTGGCAGGTTTTCCCCATTAATATTTAATTTCTTGCTAACACAGGCTCAAAGCTATACTTACTTTTATTTGTGAAATAGAGTAACATGGGCTTTTTTCTTGCACTTCAAGTATGTGGAACAATCTATCAGCAACATCTGTCTTCTGAGTTCTCTCCTGCTCTGCATCCTTTCAGAAACATTGACAATTTAAAGTAGCCTTCAGTAGAACCCGAAGCAATGAATCGTGGAATTTTCAAGCCTTTTGACATTACCAGCAGAGGACAAAGCTTTGAGTACAGATGGTTGTTGAGGACAAAGATAACTGAAAGAATTGAGCATCACCAAAGAACGTGACCCTTGGCCTGCATACCCAACTGTCTTTCTGTGGACGTCAGTGTGATCCTGGGGAAATCACCTCAAACGCACATGGACATGGGATTAAAAAGATGTCCCCTTTCATCTGGTCTGCTCTTTCCCTCCCAGACACTAGGATGAGATGTTATAAGAGGCCCCCTCATGCTGTTACTTAGTGTACCTGTCTGGGACTTGGAGACTGGCTGTTTCTATACATAAGTCTCCCCACCAAGTCCTCCCTTCATCCCCTTCCCCATTCACCACCACCTGTCCCCGAACTAGATTACAGATAGGTAAGTCAGTTGGGACAATCTTTTCTTAAAAGATTGCACAGTTCTTATTATGTCATCAATGGAAGCATACCAATTATTCAAGATATAGATAAATAGTTCCACATCTTCCCAGAAAGCAGGTAATTAAAAATATACAAATGTGAAGATATGTAAATTTTAGCTAAACCTTTAGAGAAGATTTACTATTTATCAAGTAAAAAATAGACCCTTAATTTGAGTCCACTCTGCTTGGACCAACTCCACAAGCTCCAGGCCTGCCCCTCCCTCCTCCAGCACAGCCATCTCCTTCTTCAAGGCCCAGGCCAGTACCCCCCTCCCTTGCCCACCATCTTCTTCACTTCCTATCTCACTTTTATGCAAATATGGAACAAATGTCCTGTCATTGTTCTGAGACATTGGCTCTGTGACCAACCGTTATAATTTTTCCAAACACACACTATTTTAACTCTACTTTAAACTTTTCATCCAGGTTGCTACCATCACTGAGGAGAATTAAGGGGAGAGTGTGTGCTGACTTTTTGATAAAGCAATTGAGACAAAGAAAACAGCACTGGACAGGAGCTAGTCCAGAGGCCACAAGATGTGGTGGGCAGTGAGTGAGCAGGGTTTGTGGAGGAGCAGAGAAGGGTGTGCAGAGCTGGACAGCTCCCCAAAGCAGCAAGTCACCACCAGGATGTAAAGCACACTCAGCCTTTCTTAAGGAATCTCCAAATCACCCAGAGGAGAAAATCTTGGAAAAAAATCTGAACTTCCTGTAGTTAAGAAAGGACAAGGACATCTATCCATTGGATTTTGTTATGAAAAGTGAAAGTAGAAATCCCCAGTTACTAAATGGCAGAGTAAAGGAATTTCTGCATTCTCAAAATGACTCTTAAACATCATGTAGAAAAGAGACAGAAATAAAAGCTCTTTGATGATCTGGGTGATAACTCTAATCACGGACCATTATTTGTTGTTGTTGTTGTTTTTTATATTGGAATATAGTTGACTAACAATGTTGTGTTAGTTTCAGGTGTACAGCAAAGTGATTCAGTTATACATATACATGTATCTATTCTTTTTCTAATTCTTTTCCCATTTAGGTTATTACAGACTATTGAGCAGAGTTCCCTGTGCTATACAGTAGGATGGACCACTGTTTATGAAGACAGACAGCAGACAGATGGATGAATGTCAAATGACATGGCAGACCCAAAGAAGAAGTGCCAACTCTAAGTCCCTATGGAATGAAGGGGTGAGGAAACAAATGAGATACAGCCAATTTGACCCCAATACAGAAAAGGGTTAGGAATTGGAGGAACCAATCCAAAGCAGAAGGTGTGAGGAAGTCAGAAGCTAAAAACAGATTGACTGAAAGTTTTTGTTAGGTTGAACCATATGCAATTGCCTATTGTTACAGGTTGAACTATGTCCCCTCAAAATTTATATGTGGAAGTCCTAACTCCTGGTGTGTCAAAATGTGACCTTATTTAGAAATAGGCTCATTGTAGATGTAATTAGTTAAGATGAGATCATTAGAGTAGGCCTTAAGCCAGTATGACCAGTGTCCTTATAAAAAGAGGAAATTTGGACACAGACACACACACGGGGAGCTCACCATGTAAAAATAAAGGCAGAGATTGTGGTGGTGCAGTTAAAACCCAAGGAATGCCAAAGATTGCCAGTGAACCCCCAGAAGCTAGGGGAGAGGCCTGGAACAGATTCTCCCTCACAGTCCTCAGAAGGAACCAACCCTGCTGACACCTTGTTCTTGGGCTTCTCGCCTCCAGAACTGTGAGACATTAAATTTCTGTTTTTTAAGCCAGCCAATCTGTGGCACTTCGATACAGCAGCCCCAAGAAATAAATCCACCTACATTTGACACTTTTAGTCCAACAAAAAAGCAGTAATTTCACTTGATTCAACCTAAATCCAAGAGATAGTTAGACTGTTGGATCCTCCCTCTCCCCAGCCCCAGCAGAGCCAAGTTTTAGTCTCTGGAGAAAGAGGGGGAGGTACTTCCAAACTTTTGTATGTCAAGCAGATTAAAGCTTAACAACTGCTATTTTAGCAGATGGAGATACATTTAATGACTAGGTGAATCTCAGAAATGGCTGTGTGGCAGGAAGAGGCTAGAGGAGGTGGAGGCTTCTGAGAGGAAGACCAATTTGAGGCCAGATTTACTAGCCCAGGACATTCAGTGAACATGATTGCAGGAGGAGAAGGGGGTGATGCCCTGAGGATGCTTCAGAGTCTCCGAGTTGTAATTCGGAACATCACTCCTCATGGTTTCAGATGCCTGGACTGCACTGGAGGAGCTTAAATGGTAAACTTAAGAATCAGATTCTATGAAAAGACAAGCCACAGACTGTGAGAAAATATTTTCAAATCACATATCGAATAAAGGACTCATATCCAAGAATATATAAAGAACTTTCAACACACTATAATAAGAAAACAAACAACTCAGTTTTTTAAAAGATTGGCAAAAGATTTGAGCAGACATCTCTCCAAAGATATACGAATTGCAAATAAACAAATGAAAAGATGTTCTGCACCATTAGTCATTAGAGAAACGCAAACCAAAACCATAATGAGATATCACTTCATACCTAATATATATATATATTCTTTTCATATTATTTTCCATTATAGGCTATTGCAAGATATTGAGTATAGTTCCCTGTGCTATTCAGTAGGACCTTGTTGTTTATCTATTTTATATTTAGTAATATGTATATGTTAATCCTCAAATCTTAATTTATCCCTCCCCCCCTTCCCCTTTGGTAACCATAAGTTTGTTTTCTATGTTTGTGGGTCTATTTCTGTTTTGCAGATAAGTTCTTTTGTATCATTTTTTTAGATTCAACATTTAAGCAATATCATATGATATTTGTCTTTCTCTGTCTAACTTACTTCACTTAGTATGATCATCTCTAGGTCCATCCATGTTGCTGCAAATGGCATTATTTCATTCTTTTTATGGCTGAGTAATATTCTATTGTATATGTGTACCACACCTTCTTTATCCATTCATCTGTCAATGGACATTTAGGTTGCTTCCATGTCTTGGAAATAGTGTTTTGTAAATAGTGCTGCTATGAACATTAGGGTTCATGTATCTCTCCAGATATATGCCCAGGAGTGGGATAGCTAAAATTTAAAAGACTGATCATACCAAGTGTTGGGTAAGACGTGAAGCAACTAGAACTCTCATACACTGCTGATAGGAATGTTAAAATGGTACAACCCCTTTGCAAAACATTTCAGCAGTTTCTTAAAAAGCTAAATATGCACTAGCCATACAACCCAGCTATTCCACTCTTAGGTATTACTCGAGATGAATGAAAGCATATGTCCACACAAAGATTTGTTCATGAATGTTCATTGCAGCTCTATTCATAATACCTAAAACCTGGAAGCAACCCAAATGTCCATCAACAGCTGAACAGATAAATAATTTGTTATACATCTAATCAATGGATACTAACTTAGCAATAAAAATAAACCATTAATACATGCAAAAAGATGGATGAATCTTAAAATAATGATGCTGAGTGAAAGAAGTCCAACAAAAAAGGGAACATACTGTATTAATCAACTTGTATAAGACTCTAGAAAATGCAAGCTCATCTATAGTAACAGAAAGCAGATCAGTAGTTGCCTAGGGATGGGAAGGGACTGGCGAGGGGTAAGAGGAAGGGATTACAAAAGGACATGAGGAGACTTTTGGGGGTAATTGATATGTTCATTATCTAATCGTGGTGATGGTTTCATGGTTTCAGGGATATATATAATATTATGTCAAAACTTATCAAATGTTACACTTTAAATATGTACAACTTATTGTATATTATTCCACAATAAAGGGGTAAAAAAAAATTAAAAAGCTAAGAAAAAAAGAAGTCTATTAAATTGAGATTTTTATGTTTTCCCTTTGCTTCTTTTAAAAAAAGATTTTGGTGTGCTTTAAAACAAAAGACACACATAGAAAAATTGATTAAACCACAGCAAAGCCGTAATAAGAAGGACTCACGTTACTGGTAATGTTGTTAACACCAGAGGTTATATTTATTGCAAATAAGCATTGTATTTGGTTTTGAGATTCTTGATGACTGGGGAGGAGAGAAGGGCAGGCAATGTAATAGGTTGCACAGTTCTCATTAGCTCATAAATGGAAGCATACCAATTATTCAAGAGAGATTCACTCTTGAATTCTGAAAGAAATTTATCCCATGGAGCCTTAAGATGGCCATTGAATGATTTAATGAACAATTCCTCTAACAAATATTCCACAGTAATGGCCAAAACCATCTTGTGTAGCTATTTCCTCAGTTCAGACAAAGGACATATCATTAAGTCTAAACCATTATGGAGTTAAACCAATATGGTCAGAAAGGTAACATTCTGATCTATCTATAACAGCGAAGTTATATCCTTGCATCCTTAGTTATACAGGTAAACTATGCCCTGATCTCCAGGCCTCACCTGCTGGTAGATACACACCTGGAGTCCAAGCAAATGTTAGCTTGTTACCTGCCAGTGTACATGACCTCAGCACTCTGACAAATCTGCTGTCCTCTCAACATTTCTGCCAGATGCCGCCCCTGCTTCTACAGAATCTGCAGAGCAGACCTCACCCAGAACAGGGCTGGGTGTTGCACAGGGCTCTGCCAGCTGCTCCGAAGGTCACGGTGGCTCACTGGGCCACTTACACTGCTGCCCTCCAGCCTACAAGAGGCCTGCTTCGTTACAGTGTGTGACAAAGTCCTCTCACTCCTGAGGTCTGAGACTTGCAACCATGACACTAGGCAGAGGACAGAGTAAAGTGAGTACCTGGGTGTACCCGGCTCCTTCTTCTCTCAGGTTGGGTTCTCTCCTAAGAGGGCACTAGCCCCACCTCCAATTGGACCTTGGTTAGGTCATCTGACTCATTCTACGTGAATGGTTGGCCATCTCCAAATCCACGTTGACACGATGAGCATCAGTGGTTCTCAAACTTTCCCACACGTTAGAATCACCTGGGCATCTTTGAAAAACCACAATGTCCAGGACACATAACAGTCTCCAAGTGATTCCAGTGCACAGACAAATTTTAAGGCCTGTGGTCCTGACAGAAGCTAAAGTCCAGGCTACAAATGCATCAGAAATTCTCTTTTGTCTCCCAAGACTAATTGAATTGAGAATTAACTTACTTTGGATGCTATCTTCTCATCCTCAGTCTTGTGCCTTTGCTGTAAATTCACCATCTAGAAGTAATGAAGCTGAGGAATATTTAATAGGAAGAGAAATGCAAATTTGAAGGTTAAAACCAGGGACTATGAAAAGTCTCAGTACAATCAGAAGAACACATTTTATGCTCAAGTAAAACACATACCAGGAGTCACCCACTCCCTCCTTCGTTCTCTGCTGTTTGTTTGTTTTGTACGGAAATGATAAGTTTTGTAAAGACAGCATATTTCAGACTCAGCCTTCCCAGGCAGGCTTCTACATCTTCTGTTTAAATGACAGCACTTAGGATGATGTATGAATTTCAGAGGCAATGTCCAAGCTCATCTCAGGTTTACTTGGGCATTATTATTCATGAAGCCCTTTCTGAGCTCTATTCAAGGATATCTGTAAACTGTCTCCAAAAACCAGGGACCCCTACTGTAATAAGCAAGTCATTTATATGGAGGAAATGAAAAACCTTCCATGTCTGCCAAATGAAGGCAGACATGCCTAAGCAGAGGATTGATGAAGCAAGATTAGAGAAAGCTGAAAGCTGGGTTAAAATACATCAAATTTGCTGAGTGATGGAGAACATACCAACAACCACCAGGAATGGATGTTAGTGCCTAGATCATGTTGAATTTATTTTTTTTTAAGAAAGCAGTACATATGAAAGCTCTAAAACCTAAGATTTACACAAATTATGGCCCAGGGATCTCAAACACCTGCTACGTCCTGGTGAAGGATGATGGCATTTCTTTTGGCCTCCTTCTCCTGGAACAGCACAGGTGTCAATCCTGCTTAAATATATACAGATGTCCTATGCTCTGCAGTCATTGACAGCCCAATTCTCTCCTCAGCATCCAGGAGAACAGCCCTGTCCTGATACACAGACAGTGGCCACCAGCAGGCACTGGCAAAGGTCTCTCATCAAGGGCTGTGACAACACAACTGTTCTGTGTCCCTTTCATGGGGCCTACCCAGGATCATGAAACCTTCAGCTTCATGTTCATTTATTTTATTTAATAATCACTTACAGAGCACTCATCCCATACCAGACACTATTCCAAACCCCTTATCAATATGAACTCATTCAGTGCTTCCCACAACCTACCCTGTAAGGCAGGTACTACCATGATCTTAATGCTACAGATGCCATGGAGAGGCTGAGTAATGTGTTCAAGGTCACACAAGGAGAAAATGGTAGGGGCAGGGTGTGAATGCAAGCTGATTTCTGGTTTCAGACTCTTTTCCCAACAAGTGTTCTGTGCTTCCTTTCTAACTACTCTGTGACCTGATCATGTCTTGCTCTATCACTGTTGTATGACTGCTTACAAGCAGGTCTGTGCTATTTAAGTTCTTTAAAATGAACACAAGGGATATATGCGGGAGGGTGGTATTATTTCTTTTAGACCTTTAGGCAAATTTTGAAAGCAGTGGTTCCCAAACGTTGGCATATGTCAGAACCCCTTGGAGAGCTTGTTAAGACACAGATCTCTGCACCCCTAGAGTTTCTGAGTCAGTAGGTCTGAGTGGGGCCCAAGAACGTACATCTCTGATCAAGTTCTTGGGTGACATTGATGCTGATGCTCTGGGGACCACACTTTGAGAACCACTGGTCTAAAGCACTATTTTTAACCATTGAGAAACATTAGGCTAGTAAAATTTTGGCTATTAAAGGAGTTCATCCTAAGCCATTTTTATATCATTGGGAAGAAAGGCAATCTCTCCAGAAGAGAAAAAGAAGAACCAAAGAATACTCTTGAGATTTTGTGAAGACTGAGAGTAAAGATATATGGTTTTCTTAGTTTTTCTGTTTCTGAGAAGAAAAAAAGATTAAAATTAGTGACTAAACCAGAAGGAAGTTTCAGAACCCCTAAGATTGGTAAGACGGGCCTCTCCAGGAGCCTGTGTTGCAGAAAAAGGTGAGAACTGACAGCACCTGGTGGCCACATGGCATTGGCTCCACTGAAGGGAGAGTGAACATGTCCTTATGAATTTGAATCTTTTTACATATGTCCCCATATATCACCTTGTTCAAGTAACTAGTACATTATTATGACTAGTTGTCATCCTTATTTTAATAAAAAGATATATTGCATAGCTACAATATAAATGATCAGAATGTATGCTACATTTAGTTTCTCATCAATCAAACAATATTTTCTGGGATTGTGCTATATGCTTAACACTGTGCTAAGGACCAAAGTGGCACCAACCAAGTATAAAACATGGCCTCTGCCCACATAAAACTCATAATGCAGCTGGGAAGTCAAGTAACTCTCATTGAAACAGAAAAAAGCAAACAAAATCAGAAGCGAGAGTAATGTTATTTATGATTTATAAAGCAATACTTTTTTCTTTTTAGTAACATGTATTATTATTTTATCTATTCATTTAGCAAATATGAGTTGGGACAAGTACCATGTTGGATCATGGGAATAGAAACAGAGGCATGCTTCTTGCCATTAAGAAGTTCATAGTCTGTGGAAGAAAGACACTTAAACATGCATTTACCAAACAAATGTGGTCAGAACCATAACTAGTAACAGAAACATGCACAGGTTGTTATTAAAACAGAAAAGAAGATGTGGCTCATCTTCCTAGGCTCAGAGGGTCTTAAAAGTCTCATAGAGAAGGTGATCCTGAGCTGAAGCATGAAAGATGAGTGGGAAATTGTCAAGTATACAAGTTGTACACTAGAGAGGATTCTGCATTCCACAGACGCATGGAGGTCTCACAAGCAAGGCAGATTCCAAGACTGCCAGAGAGATCGTGTGGCCAGAGCAGGTGCCATACAAGGGAGTTGCAGGATAGGCAGTCACCTGTCAGCCTGATGGCCTTTGCATGCCACAGAAAGATTAGACTTTCACCCTAAACAAAACGGAAGCCATTGAACAGCTATAAAAAAATGTCATATTTTAGAGAGTACTCTCTGAGAGAATAGAGAATGGAAATGAAGAGAGAGAGAATACAACAATAAGTGATGCATAAGATGATGAGGGCCTGAATTCAGAGAGGAGGAGGGGGAAGGAGGCAAATTATAGAGCTAATTAAGAATATAGACCTGGCACTCGAGGCCTCTCTAAACATAGCTCATGAAGGAGAGGGAGAAGTACAAAACAAGAACATTGAGAGAACACCTTTGATACACGTAAAGGAAAAAATAATTGAATAAGGAAAAAACTTAATCCAAAAGAAAACGAAGAGAAGAAAAAGTGTAACAAATAAAAAGCAAAAGCTAAGATTAGCAAAATGAATCCAAATATATTAATAATTATAATAAATATAACTGAACTAAATTCTGAAGTTGAAAGACATATTTTCAGGTTGGATTTTAAAAATCCAACTAAATGTCATTCATAGAGAAATGCCTAAAAGCATCAGTAGTCAGAAAAGTTAAAAGTACAGAAATAGAAAAATTATACTAAGGAAATCAAAACCAAAGAAGGTAAACATAGCAGTATTAATATCAGACAAAACAAACACTAAGGCAAATAGCATTTAAGAGATATGAGAGATAAAAAAGGTCACTAAGGATTTAAATGACCAGAAAGATATAACAATTCTAAATTCATATGTTTCTGATAACAGCTTCAAAATTTATAAAGCAATATTTAAAAACAAAGAAAATCTAGCAAATCACTATTGAACTATGGAATCTTAACATACCTCTCTCAGTAACTAAAAAATAAAGCAAACAAAAAATCAGTGAGAACATAAAAAATTTTGAGGCACAAAATTAAAAAAGTAAATTAATGATATTAATAGGACACCGCATTTAACAGTTGTTGGAAAAGTCAATCCAACATAAAAATGGGCAAGACATAACATATAGGGCATTTACAGAAAAATAGAAAGCATAAATGACTAATAAACATAAGAAAAGATGTTCAACCTCATTAAAAATCAAGTGCAAATTAAAATCATAATGAGATACCATGTCAGCACTACTTCGACATTGGTGAGGATGTGACACCAGAAGAGGTCCAGTGGTGGGAGCTTAATTTGTTTCCACCATTTTGGAAGGTGGTGTGGCATTATTGCCTGAAGTTGACCCTGCAAACATCCCTCCATCAGCAGCTTCACTACTAAGGGAGTGTGTTAGTCTGCTCAGGCTGCCATAATAAAACACAGACTGGGTGGCTTAAAGAACAGAAATTTATATTCTCCCAGTTCTGGAAGCTGGAAGTCCAAGGTCAAGATCAAGGTGCCATAGGAAGTCCACGGTCAATGTTCCAAGACTTCTCCTCTTGGCTTCAGACGGTCATCTTCTTGTTGCTTCTTCACGTGGTTGTCCCTCAGGGCACACCTTGTGTCTCTCTGTGTGTCCTAATCTCCTCTTCTTTAAGGAAACCAATCAGATTCGATTAGTTCCCACCCTAACAGCCTCACTTTTAACTTAATTACTTCTTTCAAGGCTCTGTCTCCAAAAATAGTCACATTCTGAAGTACTGGGGGTTAAGACTTCAATTTATGAACTTTGGACAGGCACAACTCAGTTCAAATAAAGATCTTCCTTGGAGAAACTCTCTCTTGTGGCACAAAGAAACATGTGTAAGCAACTTTTACTGTACCTGCTATAATAACATGTAAAAAGACCAAAAAAAATGGAAATATTAGAATATAAATGTTCACCATCAGGAGAGTGATAATAAATTGAGATATTTTGGAATAACATACTACTGTTAAAATGAAGTGTAGTTATATATGTTGACATGGGTAAACATCATTAATATGTATTTTTGAGTGGAAAAAGCAAATTGCAAAAATTCATGCAGAATGATACAATTTATATAAAATTGTAAAATATGCAGAACAGTAGATATTATTCAAGGCATCGTAAATATGTAAATTAAATCAAAAAGACATGCATGGGAATAATAACAAATTCAGGGTGATGCTTACGTGGGATGGGAGGATGGGAAATGCATTTGAGGAAGCATACACAAGGGCTTCAATAGTGTTGATTATGTTTTACTTTTTAAGGTGGGAATCAGGTATCCCGGTATTCATTATATTACTATGTATATCTTTTGAATATCTGAAATACTTATCATAAATTAAAGCTAAAATTAAAATATAAGAATTTTGGTTTTCTGTGTTTTCATTTTCTTATGCAAAGTTACTGATGATTTTTGAGCTTTCTTTTACTTAATAAAGAGTATAAATTTTTAAGACATTTTTAAACGGGGCTCAACTGTATATAAGAATTCTAAGAACCCAAAGAAGAAATAACAACATAACAATGCTGAAAAAATAAAATAGACTATTTCCCCAAAATGAAATGCTACATTACCAAGACAGAGAATGATGAAGGAAGAGTAGAAAAATTGGAAATAAGAAGAGTAAAATGTTTTAAGATGAATAAAATTGTGGAATGCCAATAATCAATAAATATAAATCAACCTGAAGCACATAACTTAGAAATATATTACAACAGTAAGCACTGCAATCAACTTGGATATTGTTCTCATCCTATTCATATCTCTAACTCCCTCATGAGAAAAAGCAAATGTGCCTTTTAGAGCCAAAAGAAAACAATTTTCTTTTCATTTAGCTTTTTCCATGACCATCAACAAGTCATTGGCACAGATTTTTGAAAGTCTAGTTATACTTTGTTAAAATTGAAATTAGATATAGACAGCTACTAACAACTCTCTAAAGAGTTTGAATATTAGACTCTAATTACATCAGAGAAGAGTGAGATTATGTACAATCAAATATGAATAAATAAAATACAATAGTGCTTTATTAATATGTTATTAAAGTTTTAGTAAAATGTTAATACTTTATTAATGACAATTAAGATCCACTAGAATGGTGTAGGTTATAATGAGCACAGCTGATAAAAATATAATCCTTTTTCTCAACAGATTTCTTTGCTGGTTGTGAAAGCAGGGTTTCTTAGCACTGACTAATAATGTACAAAGGGTCCTTCAATTTTCTATGATGGAAATCTCAAGGTCCTGGTCCACTGCAAACATCCCCAACTACTTCAGAGAAACCATTAAGGTGTCTCCTCTGATGTGATTAATACAGGCCCTTCTGATACCATAGGGTGTCATTTTCACCTCCTCTGCTCTCACTGTCAATCTGGTTCCTTAAGGTCTCAGGCAAAACAGTGTGTCATGGTGCATCTTCATCTCCAGCTGATACCCCCCAATGCTGTGCCCAGTGGCACCCAAACCACGTCCTGCGTGAAGGTTACACAAGAGGGAAAGACCAGTGACCTGTCTGTGCTACATCATAGCATCCCTGGAAGAGGTAGACTGGACCACATGCAGATACCTGAGCCAAACACATACAATCAGAGTTCTTCTCCTGTATTTTCCAGACTAGAGTTGGAAGGACTGGAAACTGTGAACTTGTGTCTGTCATTGACTGAGACTTTGGCACATGGTAGGTATTCTCACTGAATGAAGGAAGGAAGGAAGGAACCAAGGCACTGTCATTGGCACACCGTGTCAGTCTCAGTCCCTCTTCCCTCGGGATGAGGTTTCTCTACAGGAGCCTCATTTTCTCTCTCACAGGTGACGCCCACCCTACTAACCATCCAGACTTTCTCACACATGGTCGAATTTGGGTAACCATGGTTAGATTTAAATTGGGACCCCTTTACCTGATCAATTACACCAAAAATGCAACAAGATGCTATGTGAGGTAGTGAATTACTCAATACTCAAAACATATGGGCAGAGAGTGGAAAACCATCTGTTAGAAGTAGGGGAACAGCTTTTCCTTCCATTAGGGGGAGGCTGGGTTACATGACACCTAAGGACATTTCCAACTCTAATGTTTTATTTTCCTAGTGACAGCAAGTAGTCAACATCATATTCCCAGGTCTTGAAGACCCCAGCTTTGCTGAGAATCAGGGCTTCCTGTAGGTAATGCCAATTTCAGGTATGTCTGCTCTTGGGAAACCAACTATATTCATCAATCTTAAGACACATATTTTTGCACACACTAATATCTCTGAAAGAGTTATGAGTCTTTCAATCAACAGCTTGTCATTGTTTAATTGCCAGTGCTTTACTTTTTCTTCCTTAGTGGCCCATAAAATAATGGTGTGCCTTGCGATTGATGACATCTTTGATTCAATTAAATATGTTAGGTCTTTTTCAGGCTCCTCTGATGTATTCATAGTCAATGTGTTCTTTTGTTTTTCTTGTGATTTCCAAATATATATAATCAACACTCTTAAATATATACCTACAGGCTTTGCAGGTAAGCCCCTCTCCCATTTGATAGGGCGAGGACTAATGTTTTGATTACTCAACTACATGGAAGCAAAACAAGCAATGAAAAGATATTTCACAGCATTTAGAGATGTCTTTTTGCAGAGCTGCATTAAGGAACTTGTCTGCCCAGTCCAGACTCATTGGTTACTAAATGAAGCTACTCAGAGGGAAAAGTCCAGTCCCACAACCATAATACACCTCCTATTAAATCACTGGTAGACATTTGTACATGCTGGGTACTCCAAATTCTCAGCTTGGAATTTTATCCATCTTGTTAACAAAGACACTTCTACTTCTTAAGTACTGTAGCCATAGACCCACGTCCAATCTAAATTTCTCTGTCTTGAAATCTCCTCTTCACCAGAGAGAAATTAAAATCCAGGGAAGAACTCGAAATAGTGTGAATCGTTAACCAAGCCAAAAATTCCAGACTCTGAAAGTTTCTAAAATGTATAAAACTGGGAGCCACCGAAGCTGAATCTGTGAGCTGCATGATATTCTGATTGTGAGATGGAGGGTGAATTTCACAAGAAGAAAAAATGTTTGAAAAACAAAAACCAACTTTCTCTGTCCTTGACAGTTTCTGGGCTCCTGGTTTCCTGTGATGGACATACCCTAAGGTGATCCCCAATGAGCCACATCCTTGTATAATCCGCTCCCCTTGAGTGTGGGCAGAGCCTGTGACTTGCTTCTAACCAATAGAATATGACAGAGGTGATGTCATTCCCATGATGGTATTACATTATATAAGACCTTGTCTCAGCAGACTGGAAAGTGACGTTCTCTGCTGGCCTTGAAGAAGCAAACAGTCATGTTCTAAATTGCCTATGGGAGAACCACATTGCAGGGGACCACAGGGCAGCCTCTAAAACCTGAGAGCAGCCTCCAGCCAATAACTGGTAAGACCCTGGGCTCCTCAGTCATACTGTAAGGAAATAAATTCTGCCAACAACCTGAGTAAGCTCAAAAGTGGATATTTTCCCAGATGAGCCTCCAGATGAGAATGCAGCTCAATTAACATCTTAACTGCAGTCTGGTGACACCCTAAGCAAAGGACCCAGTCATGCATTGCCCTCTAGATTCCTGACCCATGGACACTTTGAGATAATAAATGTGCATTGTTTTAAGTGGCTATATTTGTGATAATTTGTTATGCAGTGATAGGAAGCTAACAGTCTCTCTCCTGCTCCTCCACCTCCCCCTTTTCTTTCTCTCATTGTGTCTGCAAACACTCATTTATTCATTAAATTAATATATATATATTTTTTGAGAATCTACTCTGCTTAATGCCCTGGACCAGAATCCAAAGATACAGCAAGGATCAACCAGTCTTTGCTCTCCTGGAGTGTACATTCTGGTGAAGGAAGACAGACAATATGCATAAAAACAACTATTTTTTGAAAAGTGGTTTGAGAAATAAAAACAACCAGGGACATGTTATTTAATTCTCTCTAATTTTATATTTGTTTTTAATTTCTATTCCCCTTTCTTATTTCTTTTTCAATATGGGTAACTACCCTTTGGGTAAAATAGTAAAATCCATTCTATCAAGTGGATGACCCAAGGATTACTAATTTATCAAAAGAAAGATGGACTAATAGATGAAAGATAAATTACTGCAAAAATAAAATATTCCAGTGAGGCTAACAAAATAAACATGAGCTGGCACCAGTACTCATTAAATAAGAAGGTTTTTGTATTTTTTTAAATTAATTTTGTAAGTGAAATAGGGAGCATTTTCTTTTTTCTTTTTTTAAATTTTATTTATTTATTTATTTATGGCTGTGTTGGGTCTTCGTTTCTGTGCGAGGGCTTTCTCTAGTTGTGGCAAGCGGGGGCCACTCTTCATCGCGGTGCGCGGGCCTCTCACTATCGCAGCCTCTCTTGTTGCGGAGCACAGGCTCCAGACGCGCAGGCTCAGTAGTTGTGGTTCATGGGCCCAGTTGCTCCGCGGCATGTGGGATCTTCCCAGACCAGGGCTCGAACCCGTGTCCCCTGCATTGGCAGGCAGATTCTCAACCACTGCGCCACCAGGGAAGCCCCAATAAGAAGGTTTTTAATCACATATACTTCATCCAACTCCCTTTTTGCCTTTATTTTCCACATAAAGATTTATACCAGCACATTCTTCCACATTCAGATATTTCAACAGTCCCCTCCAAGGCTAACTAACCTTCCTCCTCTCCTCTCCTCTCCTCTCCTCTCTTCTCTCTCTCTTTCTCAGCTAGTTGTGGACAGTGGTGAGGAATCTAGGAAACATGTTACAGAGGGAACATGTAGAGGAATTTGAGTTTCTAGCTTGGATAGGACTTTTCTTGTCCAAGTAACTAACAGGAAATCCAACCAACGTGCTAACAGGAAACTAGATCAATGAGCTCAGGTTACAAATAGATAGATTGCAGACAACTATAAATTTTTTTTTGATAATTGGTATTTGTTCAAAACATACCAATATGCCTAAGAAACTTGTCCCTGGAGGAATTCAAGCAGAGCCTATATGCCGTCCTCTTACAGTTGTTATGGGCGATTAATTTATTATCCCTCTGTATCTAGGTGCAGTTGCATAGGACAGAATTCACTCTGGCTACTTCAAGCAGAAAAGAATTTACTATGTGTTGTTAGGTGGCTGGCAGAAATACCTGGAGGTCAGGCTCAAGGCTGAGATTTTAGGAGCAACTCTCAGAACAACAGAGCAGAACTCACCCTCTGAGGGAGCTTCTGTCATGCCAGAAAGAAAGCTGAGGAAACAGGAAGCTGCCATCACATCTCCTGGCTCCAGGACCACACTGCCTCTAACCTGATAAGCAGGTCCAGAATGGAAGCATCTGCCTCCCTATGTCCACTCTGCCTTCCAAGTCTCATGAGGGTGTGTGTTGCTTGGTGGAAGATAGGACATTTGCAGAGCCCAAGATAAAGGAAGGCTGGGAAATGTAGGCTCTGGGTGCAAGAGAAGCTCTGTAGTATTTGGAAGTTCTCTCTTGGTTCTCTGAATCGTCAAAATCCCCCCAAATGTGGTCATTCCCAATTTTAAGTTCCTACTTCTTCCCACAAATGCTCCAACTTTTGCACGTGATCTAGTGAGGCTATGAGCTCAACCTGTGTTTTAAGCCCACATCAGAATCTGGAGCTGACTTTGATTATGTCAACTCTTGCCAACAAGAGATAAGAGATTTTCTCAGGGCAGAAGAAACTCACTAGTTCTCTGAGGCTTGAAATGAAATATTAGAAATTCAAGGTGTTACTTTTGTTTGTTTTTAAATACTACTGGAAGAAGAAAGCCCATCCCCATAGTCCTTCTATTGCTATCCCAATAGCCACGGTTCCAGTAGGCACTTTCTTCCCGATGAGCCTGGAATTTACGTTACTTAAGTAACTTTTGTCTCTCCCTGCCATTTCTGGTGTCAGTGCCCATGTTTCCAAACTATACATCCTTTAAAATTACAAATCAAGAGAAGATTGTCTTTCTAACTTTTAATAACTTTCCATAATACTTAACTAAAGTTAAGGAGTTTCTGTTCCTTGCAACCACCGATCTCTGATTAGAGGCCATAATATAGCAAATAGCCATTGAATATAAGAACGGAATGATAGCGGTTGAGTGAAGGGTAAAGTTAGAAAAGAGTGATTTCATGGAATTAGGAAACATGAGTTCTAATCCTAGCTCTGACTCTATCTCCTTGTGTAATTAAACAACTCACTTTACCTCTTGGTGACGACATTTTCTTATCTTTAGAATGAGAATAATATCATCTGTCCCACCTGATTTCTTAAAGAGTTATATGAGATATTGGATGGGAAAAGATTTTTTAAATCTACTGAAATAAAATTACAGGCCAAAGCACACATCAAGAGCCCTAGTTGGTCCTGTGCTTGAATTTAATAACCAGGGAAAGCTGGTCCAAGAAAGCAACTCTTGAGTTGGTAGATGCAACTGGTGGAGAGGATAAAGCAAGGCAGAGAGAGCAGGATTCATCCTGCTCATCCTGTTCACCTGCCCTATCCTCTGAGAAATGCATTCAAATGATGCTTCAGTTACCCTGAAATGATCAGTCATTGGGAAGCCAAAGACAGAATGATCCTAGGATAATAAGCCAGTGGTTTCCAGATGTGATTACCAGATCAGTGGCATCAACATCATCTAGGAACTTGTTAAAAATGTAATTCTTGGGCTTCACTCCAGATCTACTATATTAGTTACCTATTGCTTTGTACAAATTACCCCAAATTTTGGTGGCTTAAAACAGCAAATATCTATTATCTCACAGTTTCTATGGGTCAGGAATCTGGGCGTGGCTTAGCCAGGTGCCTCTGCTTCAGGGTCTCTCACAGGCAGTCAAAATGCTGACCAGGGCTGCAGTCATCCCACAGCTCGACATAGGGAGGATGTGTTTCCAAGTTCACTCACATGGCTGGTGGCTGGCCTCTTGTCCTCATTGGCTGTTAGAGATGTCAGTTTCATGCCATCCAGGTCCTCTCCACTGGGCAGTTCACAACAGGTAGAGCATCATGGAAACCACAGTCTCTTAATCACAGAAGTGATATTAGACCACTTTTGCTGTATTCTGTTCATTAGAAGTGAGTCCTAAGCCCAGTCCACACTCAAGGGGAAGAGATCGCACAAAGGCATGAACACCAGGAGGGGGAATCTTTGGGCAGGTATCTCAGAGGTTACCCACCAGACCCACTGAATCAGCAAGTCTGGGGTGGGGTCCAGACATCTGTTATAACAGCTCTGCTGGTGATTCAGACACACACTAAAGTTGAAGATCACTGGTCTAGGCTAGAAACAGGTCTCTGCTCAATGGCATCTTCCTAAAGAGTCTTACTTCTCACTTCCTCCCCAGCCTCACCACAAGCAGAGAACAGCAACCCACTCCTTTCAGTTTCACACACATGATTAGGACCCACAATCGGAGCTGGAGAGAGAAACACCAGTGAAATAATTCCTACTGTCAAGGACCCTAAGCCTGGCTACATAGAGTTCAGAGAGCTTGCATCTGCTTCTACTTTTACCAACAGGTACCATTTGCTGGGTATATTCCAGGCATCTGCTGCTATGCTAAGTATTTTACAAATAGTATCTGTTTAATCCTCACAAGAACCCAGTGAGATATGTATCATTATCCCCATTTAGTAAAGGAGGATTTTGAGGCTCAGGCCATTGAGTGACTTGCCCAGAATCACACACAGTAAGTAGCCAAGTTGAGAAGCAAACCCAGGCCTCCTGACTGCAAATTGAATGAGCACCTAAAATCCTAGCTTCTTTCTGTTTCTCCTAGTGACATGTCTCTCTTGAATATCCTGACACCCCAAATAATCAAGTCTCAAAGCACCATGGCTCTGCTGCCTACAGACTTCATAAATCCTGCTTGCCCCACCAAGACAAGGAGTTTAGGGAATCAAATGAGAAACTCCAGGTCCCAAAGCCCTATTTCTCTTCTGGAGCTTTCCAGGTCACAGGGGCTCTTTAGGGTCATTCCTTCCATACTTGTGTGAAGAAAAAAATGGATCATAGCCTGGGAGCAAATCTTCTCTCCTTGTTTGTCACAGAAAACTTAAATTGGTCATCACTATAGTTGACTGTGTATATTTAAAATGTACAATGTGATGACTTGGTACACATATACATTGTAAAATATTTACCACAATCAGGTTAATTCACACATCCATCACCTTGCATAATTTACCTTTGTATATGTGTGTGTATGTGTGTGTGTTGTGAGAACACTTAAGATCTATTCTCTTCATAAATTTCAAGTATACGATACAGTACATTAACTATAGTCACCATGTTGTACGTTAGATCCTCAGAAATTACTCATCTTTTAACTGGAAGTTTATACCCCTTGACCACCATCTCCCCTTCCTCACCCCTAGCCCCTGGCAACCATCATTCTGCTCTCTGTTTCTGAGTTCGACTT
Organism: Balaenoptera acutorostrata; assembly: GCF_949987535.1. Classification (NCBI taxonomy): domain Eukaryota; kingdom Metazoa; phylum Chordata; class Mammalia; order Artiodactyla; family Balaenopteridae; genus Balaenoptera; species Balaenoptera acutorostrata. Next base: position 16,468,881 of record NC_080075.1, on the reverse strand, counting down.
TGTTTTTAGATTCCACATGTTAGTGATATCGTGCAGTATTTGTCTTTCTCTCTCACCTGGGAGTTTTTGAAACATCTCAGTGGTGGGCCCCACCTCAGAGTTTCTGCTATAATTGATCTGGTGTGAGATGCAAGCAGCAGTGTTATTTCAAAGCTTCCCCAGAAATCCTCCTGTGCCCAATTTGAGCATCGCTGCTCCAGTGTTTCAGACACTCTTTAGAGCTGCCAACAAAGGGAACAGGATTTCTTGCCTCCTACTTCTAAAGCCCATCACCCATAAGGACAGGAGCAGAAAGCAGGAGAGCATGGGCTCTGAGTCTCTCCCCTGCTCTGTTTCTTCTCCAGCAGAAATCAAACCAAGCACACTGTGGAGGCTCCAGATAGCTCAGAGCAAACAGTCACTATATATGGACTGTGTGGCCTGCACTAGTTTTTAAAATTGTTATGTTTTTAAGCACTTATCTATGCGCCTGATACAAATGATAAAAATACGTGGTCTCTGTTCTCTAAGAGCAGGAATGTGCAGTGAAATCATAATGTAACAAACAAAATAAACAAATAAAAATTAAGCCAGACACATGAAAAGATGCTCAACATCACTAAATTATTAGAGAAATGCAAATCAAAACTACAATGAGGTATCACCTCACACTGGTCAGAATGGCCATCATTAAAAAATCTACAAATAACAAATGCTAGAGAGGCTGTGGGAATGTAAATAGGTGCAGCCACTATGGAAAACAGTATTAGAGGTTCCTCAAAAAACTAGAGTTGCCATATGATCCAGCAATCCCACTCCTGGGCATATATCTGGACAAAACTATAATACAAAAAGATACATGCACCCTTATATTCACAGCAGCACTATTCACAATAGCCCAGACATGGAAGCAACCTAAATGTCCATCAACAGAAGAATGGATAAAGGATATGTGGTATATATATATATATATATATATATATATATATATATATATATACACAATGGAATGCTACTCAGCCATAAAAAACAATGAAATAGTGCCATTTGCAGCAACATGGATGGACCTAGAGACTATCATACTAAGGGAAGTAAGTCAGAAGGAGAAAGACAAATACCACATGATATCACTTATAGGTGGAATCTAAAATATGACACAAATGAACTTATCTCGGAAACAGAAACAGACTCACAGACATAGAGAACAGACTTGTGGTTGCCAAGGGGGAGGAGATAGGGGAGGGGTGGATTGGGAGTTTGGGATTAGCAGATGAAAAGTATTATATAGAGGATGGATAAACAACAAGGTCTTAACTGTATAGCACAAAAAACTAGAATCAATATCCTGTGATAAATCATAATGGAAAAGAATGTATATATATGTATAACTGAATCACTTTGCTGTACAGCAAAAATTAACACAACATTGTAAATCAACTATACGTAAATAAAATAATTTTTTAAAAAAATTAAGCCATAACAGTGTGATTTTTACTCATAGATGGGTGCACCTGTTCATTTATTCATCAAATATTCAATGTGGGCACCTTGTGTGTCAGGCATCAAGTCTAAAATGGCAAATGTGGGTGAACAAAGCAAGTTATCTCTACTTTCATCAACCTTGTGGTCTACAGGGGAGATGGACATTAACAGAGCAGCATGCAAATAACTCTAAGCCGAATGTGCATGCTCATTTCAAGGGTGGAAATGAGCAGACCGCTTCTCTGAAAGAATTAACAAGGGCAAGGAGGGGTTGAAACCTACCTTGAGAGATCCAAGAAGATAGACCTAAAGAATAGCCGGGAAGGACCACGTCAGGCTACGAATGTGCCTGTGGGCCAGAGGTGCAGAGAGAATAAGATGGGGGCGTCCCAGAGCTGGGAAAGAGGTTGACGTGTTACAAAACACAGAGGAAGGAGGGCATGGTGGCTGTGAGTGAGGTGGGTGGAGGTGGGAGAGGGGGTAGGTAGAGGAGTCTAGGAAATGGTCACACATGTAGGGTCTTTTGAACTGAGGCTTGAAATACATGTTGATCAAAACAGATGTGGTGGAAATCAAAGAGGGATGCTAATGAGAAGCTCCCTGGGCAGGACCAAGTTTGGTGGGACCTGAAGTTTATGAAAAGATTGCAGGATGGGGAACATAAACTTGCCAAGGGCCCGGAAGAGCCTTGGAAGGGCAACAGCAAATAAGAGGCTTGAGGCTTAAGCTTGGCTGGTTTTGTGGTAAATCTGTCCACAGCCTTGTTCCAATTCTGCTTCTCCTGTTGCCTGGAGTCGGAAGGGGGGGCGCAGCACGGTGCAGGGGGAGCCTCCCATGCAGCTCCCTAATTAAGACTTACACCCCTTTCTAACCATGTGCATTCCCATTCAAGCCAGCACCCCAAAGAAAGCACTAATATCAGGATTCGTTTGCCCACTGAACAAATATGCATGTATTTGCTAGGTTAAGTCTAAAATGTATTATTTTTCATTGAAAATTATAGAGCACTTAGTAGGCTATGAGCATGACCCAAAGAGACATATGTATTTCACATCTAGTGTGTACCAGGTACTATACTAGACTCCAGGGCTACAGCTGTGAATTAGATAGATACACTTGTTCGCCTCATGAATTGAGCATCTTACATTTGCCTTAGCAATTTTCAAGTACTAGAAGGTTTTAGGTCCCCTTAGTAAGTCTAGGCCAGTGACCTAGTCACCACAATTAATGACTTCCCAGAGAGGATGAAGTCCTATAAAAGCAGAACAGTCTCAAAGACTGTTCAGCAATATCATAGAAAGACTGCCTTGTGAGAGAAATGGTGTGATCTCCAGCATTCTGCTACTTGCTGTATCTTTGCAGATAATATATGTATATATATATAATATAGTTTATTATATATTATAGTTTATTATGTAGTATGTATTATGTATGTATATATTGCTCCTCTGTGTAAGACATTTTAGTACTTAGCAACTAGTTAGATTTTGTGGGCAGATAAAGCCTGGTGAGAAAAGCGGGGCAGAATTTCTGCACGTGGGTTTCTTGGTGTGTGATGTTTGTCTTTTCCAGCAGAAGACTAAGAGGAGGATTCAGCTGTGGCATTGAAGGCTGGATTCCCATGGGCTGATCCTGAGTAAGCCACTGCCCTTAAGTAACTCAGGCAATAATGACTCTGAGAGAAAAGGGAAAATATTGGGTCAGCACTCATTTTTTTTTTAAATGCTTTTAGAAAGAGACACATCCTCAACTAGTATTATCATCTACTGTGCAAAAATAGCACATAGGCTAATTCGAGTTCAAGTTGAAGTTTCAACAGATTGACTTTGGATGTCTCTGACGTGGATGTGGGGTGGAGAGGTTATAGGTTTAAACACTTTCGGCACAGAATTTAGAACATTCAAAATCATCTGCTATTTTCTCTCTTTCCTCCATTTCCTTCCTTCCCAGAGTACAACGGTATCTCAAATAACATCTGTTCAATGACCTCCAAACAGTGTCTGGATCAGAATAACATACTGTAGTTTCACCCACAGTAGTCCTAATCACCATTGTCCCAACTGGCTGAATTACATTCAGCGCACTCAAAATTCCTGTTGCTTCCTTCTGGTGTGAATTAACTTTATGGTGCATAATTGTCTAGTACAAGGTAAAAGCCTTTAATAAAATGTCTGGCATGGTCTGTTTTGGAGATCACTCAGACGGGTTTTGGTGTATGAGTCTAGGTGACTGGGAGCCTTGTACCCTTACATGTCACCTCCTTTCTATTAGATACAACAGAAATGTAAGGTAATTCAGAGTATATTAGGAGCATAAAGAATATAGAAAACCACACCTTAGAGACAACATCAAAATGAAGAATGCAGAAGGAAGCAGTTTTGCTGGAGTTTGGATTTTTTATTTCTGAACTTTGCACATAAAATAATCCCTTTGAGCCTCGCAGAATAGGGTCTTAGAAGTACATTTTTTTTCTTGAATATTTATTGAGCACCAAGTAAGTGTGGGGCATGACTGCAGGAGACACACAGAGACATAAAATGCAAGCTCTGCTCTTCAGAATAGACAGTCTGCTCAGGAAGCACAAGATAGAAAAGACTGAAGAGAAAAAAAAAAAAAAAAGAGTCCCAGCTGAACAGAAAGAGAAGCACAGACAATTTGGGCTACAGGAAGTCAAATGCCAGCATAGAACCCACGAGATTTCGGGCAGGTGGGGGACTGAGAATATTGATGAAAAGGAGGAGCAAACATTTAGGTTAAAGTATAGGATAGATTTAACTTACAAGAAGATGGACCTTAGGCAGGCAGGGTGGTCAGAGTGAAACACATGTGGTTTGTCTCAGGCTTCAGACAACGATGGCTCAAGGGCCACATCCAGCCTGCTGTGTGTTTGTTAAAGCCTGCAAGCTCAGAATGGTTTTTACAATTTTTCATGGTTGAAAACAATCAAAAAATATTTTGTGACACGTGAAAATTATAGGACGTTCAAATTTCTGAGCAGACCAAGTTTGACGGGAGCACAGCCATGCCTACTTGTTTAAAACTGTCCCTGGCAGCTTTCTCACTACAACACCAGAATTAAGTGGCCACCACGGAGAGTTACAACTGGCAAAGCCTAAAATATTTATTATCTGGTTCTTTACAGGAGAAAATTGCCACCCCTCGTTTCTCTGATGAGCAATCCCTTGAACAGATCAAAAAGCAGGGAAACTATCAGGGCCAGATCCTGGTGGGTCTTATTAGGCTTTGGAGTGTCAATTTCACTCTCTCTTTTTTTTTTTTTTTTTAATAAATTTTATTTATTTTATTTTTGGCTGTGTTGGGCCTTCGTTGCTGTGCGCGGGCTTTTCTCTGGTTGTGGTGAGCAGGGGCTACTCTTCATTGCGGTGCGCAAGCTTCTCATTGCTCTGGCTTCTCTTGTTGTGGAGCATGGGCTCTAGGTGCGTGGGCTTCAGCAGTTGTTGCACACGGGCTCAGTAGTTACGGCTCACGGGCTCTAGAGCGCAGGCACAGTAGTTGTGGCACACAGGCTTAGTTGCTCCATGGCATGTGAGATCTTCCCGGACCAGGGATCAATCCTATGTTCCCTGCACTGGCAGGCGGATTCTTAACCACTGAGCCACCAGGGAAACCCGTCACTCTCTTAATAGGGACTCATTGAAGGTTCTTGAGCAAGAACAGAGAATGGGATGAGGTGTGAAGATCAAGACAGAAGAGAGATTGGGTCAGGGAAACAATTGTGAGTACTTAGTGGAGGTGTGGCCAATACAGGCCTGACCTGGTTCCCTTCTCTGTTCTCCTAAGGACATTTTTACATTCTCCTTCCTGTTAATCCTCCCCCACTTTCACTTTCAGCTGATGACCTTGTCTACATTTCACTGAGAAATACTAAAAAGGAAGACGAAGCAAACAAACAGCAACTCCCTCATCCTCCCACGTGGAGTCCATTGACCCAGAGTTTTGTCCCCCTCCTGCTACACTGAAAAGACACCTGACCTGCAGTGCCTCCCTGAGGCTTTCAGAATAAGCTGCAAACCCAGACCGTGTAAGCAAGCAGGAACCTATGGGGCCTTCCTGGGACAGACCCCCACATGTCCTCCACCTGTCTCTTATTTGTAGAAAAAATTTAGCCTCCTAGGCCTTCCCCAATTTCCAAAGAATAAATCAGAGAAATTTAATCAGAGAAGTGAGAACATGCAGAAATAAAGGAGAACAGTCAAGCAAGAGAAAATAATAATAGTTTAGCCATTAAACAAAGTCAAGGACCTTTAGTTCCTCCTCAAGGACTATAGATAATATTCTGAGCCATGTTATTTGAGCTGTTTTGCAGATACCGAAACCCCCACCAGGTGGAAGAAGTTAACTCTATGCTGCCCACAAGCATGTAGACCCCAGATGGAAGGAGCCAGAGGTTGATGATCTTGACTCCCAATTATCTCACCACCAATGAATCAGAAGAATGTCCACGAGTTGGTCATGCACCCCACAACCTCCCTCCCTTACCCTATCTTTAAAAGCCTTTCCCTGAAAGCCATAGGGGAGTTTGGGTGTTTTGAACACTAGCTACCTGGACTCCTTGCTTGGTGCCTGCAATAAAGGCTGTACTTTCCTTCACCACAACTCAATGTCAGTAGATTGGCTTTACTGTATGCAGACAAGGGGACCCAAGTTTGGTTCGGGAACAACATCAGACCCTGCTCCTCTATCTATTCCCAAGTCCCATTGGATTGAATAAGCATGACTCACAGGATGCACTCACAAGACGACTTTAGGAAGTGTCATGGACTGAATGGTGCCCCGCCCCAAAAAAACACAAAGAGCTCAGCAGCCTAGTTCCAGGAATATGTGAATGCTATTTAGAAAAAAGGTCTTGCAGATGTAATTAAGTCTCTTGAGATGAAGAGATCATCCTGGATTATCCGGGGGCCTAAGTCCATGATAAGTATGTTTATAAGAGACCCAGGGGACACGAGACAGAAGAGGAGAAGACATGAAGACAGAGGCAGAGATCAGAGTGATGCAGCTACAAGCCTAGGAACTCCAAGGAATTCCAACAGTGCCAGAAGCTGGCGATCTTCCCCCAGAGCCTCCAGAACGAGAGCAGATATGCCAACCTCTTGATTTCAGACTCTGGCCTCCAGAACTGTGAAAGAATAAACTCCTGTTGTTTTATTAACCAGTTTGTGGTAGTTGGTTATGGCAGAAAACTAACAGGGGGCTATTTTTTTTATCCTGCCCCGATGACTTTTTTGTTCCCAATTAAAAGATTCAGAACCCTAATACTAATTTAAATCACGAAATTGCTTCCGAATTTAGTAATTCCAAGGAATAATCAATCATTTCCACTCAGAGGTAAGGCTGCTGACCACTCTGACCTTCACCATCCCCACCCCCTCCCCCACTGGGCCCAGGGCCTGCTCCAGGCAGGAAGTCAGCTGTCATGGAGGAGGCGGAGTTGGCTTCACCATCCTCATTTTCCTCACTTGCCAGCTGCTGTTATAACCCTTCTGGGGTTGGAACAGGAGAGCAGAAAAGTTCTTACTTGGCCAACACCATCATACCCTGACTGTGTGCTGTCCAGTCTGGGATGATGTTTGAGGATGACTCTTGTTCCCCAGGGGACTTTTCTGGGCTCAGCATCTCCTCCTCTTCACCCCATCCCTGGAAACCTGTCACCTGCAGGTGCCTTGCTGAAGTGACACACTCTTCTCTGGATTACTGCTTATTCCTTCTTCAGCTGCTGGGACTCACCAAAGACCAACCAGATCACACAGCAGAGGCCTCCCTACCCACGCCGGTGTCAAAATTAAAGTTCTCGCATAGTGAATCATCCTTAATTCAGCAGCTGAGATGCTTTCCTTTCCAGATCAGAATCCTAATGAGCTAAAAAGTTATTCAAAGATAGAACGCATTTATTGGAGTAAAAGCCATGAATGCTGACCTCCACACTGTCAGCTCAAATTTCTCTCGAATTACAGCATACCTAACCAGGCTTTTGATCTTGAGCAATTCTAGATCTGATAGAGCTGATAACAGATGCCCAGCCTGATAGAGCTTTGATGGAATTCCTGATAAAGAAACTGATAAGGAACCACAGTTCCTTTTCCAGTGGCCTTTCCTTAGGCTGCCGAGACCACCTTGAACTATCCATCTCAACTGTCTGTAGTCAGCGCATGAGTGAGAAGAGTCAAGCTCTGTGCCACAGAAGCCAAAAACAAGGTTCTAACTGGTGCCCAGCCCTCCAGCTTTCCTCTGTCTCATGGCCATAGATCTTACTCTGACCATGCCCCCTGCCAGGGCAAGCCTATCCCTCTTGTTTGTAAAATTCAGGGGGGGCAGTGGGTCACAGTGGTAATTGTTTGAATAACTGTTTCTGTGCCTTCAATATCCCTGAAAAAGCTATCTATTCCAAGCACCTCCTATCACCTCTAAACTGCTTGGTGATGACGAGTTCCCTCAAGTGAAACACAGGTCTGGGGGCCAGCACAGGCGACCTGGGTTCAAATTTCAGTTTTGCCACCAACTTGGTTGTGATTTCAGCCTTTACCTCCAAGAATCTTAGCTTTCCCACCTGAAAAATGAGGCTAGATCAATCTTTTTCAGATCTTCTTTGTCACAGCTTCTCTGTGTCATCCAGGAAACAAGGGACAGAGGCAACCTGTCTAGAAACCACACAAAGAGAATTGTTTCCTTGGCCAGTGCTACCAGCCTATCAGCCTCAGGTATGAGTCCCATCCTACCCACTGTGCCCTGGGCAAAATACTCCTGCTGGGTGACTTCCAGAGAAACACTTTGAAAAGCCTTCCAGAGAGCAGCCTGGGACCAAGGAACTCACAACTGCAGTTGCCACCAAGACTCTGAAACTACAGCACGTGAGTCCTGGACTCTCCGAAGATACAGTGTTGGCCCAACCTCCTGAGCTCTCCCCTCCCAGGTCCCAGACCCTTCACCTCCTGAGCCCCAGGGTGCTCATCTATAGCTGCAACCCTCACCCCCTTAACATCCTCAAGATGTCTTCACCATCCCACGAGACACTAATATGATGCTATACTCACCTAGAATGGCCCTTTTATCTGTCAACACCTCAGAGAGCACAGCAACAATTAACAATTTCTTTCCTGGGGAATACCACTTGGTATAGGGTATAACACAAAATTCCACTAAGGATGTTCCTGGGGGCATCAGGTATTGCCCCAAATGTGCCCGTGCTGACCTACCATGTACCTGATAGCTAGTTTCTCCCCAACTTCCCCCAAAAAGGGATCTGTGCTGTCTTGGTCAGATATTGCCCAAGTGTGAGAGTCGGGATGGATGGAATTTTGACTATCCCTCCATGTGCCCCTCTGGATCCCTTCTCCACCCTCCTCCACCCTGATCTGCCCTGGTCTGCTGCCCCCAGGAGGCTGTACTCTGCACAGCATCATCTGAGCTTCCCACCCTCTGTCTTGCAGCTGGATTCAGCCAGTCCTCCTGCCGGCAGGAGATCAGAGAACAGGAGGTGTGTGAGGTCAGGGCATTGATTCCCCTCACTCCCTTCATGTCAGGTTTTGACTTGGGCAGTGCTTGCGCTCCTCCACGCAGGACCACAGCCCAGAATTCCTCCCAATGGGACAGTTGTCATTCTCATTGTCTAGAATATTATTTAAAGACTGCTAATGTGAGCGATTGTGAAGACCAGGCCCTCCCTGAAGAGCTGGGATATGTAGAGGAAATAGAGCAGTTTTCAGAGCTGGTAACAGCCGGACCTGGAGCAGTGGGGAGATGCAGAACTACAGCAGGGCATGTCGAGTGGACAGGGGGAAGCCGCATCTCAGCCTGACATGGGGGAAGGGTTGGGGAGGGAACTGAAGGGAAAGGTTTCCTGGTGAGGATTTCTCTGAGGCTTCGGTAGGGTTCCAGAAAAGGGGTGACTGATTCTTACTCCTGGGCTGACAGTACCCTGCTCTTCCTCTCAGCAAGAGCCTATCCCTCACCACAGCCTCCTGAAGAGGGTGTGAAGAGTTCAAGAAGAATCCTGTTAAGTCTAAGGAAGACACAATAGCAATCTTACACCAACTCTTTCAGAAAATTGAGGAAAAAGGAAAACTTCTCAATTACTGTATAAAGCTGATATTATCCTGATACCAAACCTGGCAAAGACATTACAAGGAAATAAAGTTTTGACAAATATGCTTAACAAAATATCAGCAAAATATCCCAGCAACATGTGGCAAGGCTAAGATCATAACCAAGGGGCATTTGTGAACAGAAATACAAGTTAACATTTAAAAATCAAACATTTAAATTGACCAAATAAAGGGGGAAAAAATCATAGAGACATTTCAATAGATTCAGAAGAATCAGTGGACAAAATTCGTCACCCATTCACAATTAAAAAACAAACAACAAAAACATTCGGCTAACTTAGAATAAAGGGAAATTTTCCCCTATGTGATAAAGGAAGGACATCTATGAACATCCTCGAGCTAGCATCATGTTTAATGGTGAAACACAAATAAATATCCTCAAGATTGAAAACTAGGCAAAGATATCTGTTCTCACACCTATTCAACACTGTAGTTGAGTAGGTACAATACAGCAAGGAAAAGAGAAAAAGGGCATGAAGACTGGAACAGAAGTAAAACTCTATTCATAGTTAACATAAATTTTATATTAAAAAAAAACCTAAGAAATCTATTTTTAAAAAATACTAGGTCTAATAAATTCCTTTGGCAGGGTCTTAGGGTAGAGGGTCAAGGTACAAAACTCAATTTATGTTTATACATTTTTGCAAGAAAAAAATTGGAATATGAAAGACTCAATACTGTTAACTGGCAACCATTTCCAAAATATGCTATAAAACTTAATTAACTCAATCTCAGTCATCATCCTATAGAAATGAACAAGTTTATTCTAAAACTTATATGGTGTTACAAAAGGCCTAGTAGAGAGTCCAGAAATAGACCTATACGTTTATGGCCAATTGATCTTCTACATAGGCATGAAAGTAAGTGAATAGGAAAAAAAACTAAAAAAAGGATTTTTCAACAATATTGCTAGACCCACTTGAATATCCATAAGGAAAAAAATTCAGTCTTGACTCTATCTCCCCCACACCATGAACAAAAATTGATTTGAGGTTGATATATGAACTAAATGTATAACCTAATACAATAAAGCTATTATAGAAAAACAGAATATCATCATGAATTTGAGGTAGACAAACATGTCTTAGGATCAGAACGCAGTAAACAGAAAAGAAAAACAGGTATGTTGCTCATTATCAAAATTAAAAACTTCAGTTCATCAAGACACCAATAAGAAAATGAGTGAGCAAGTCAGAGAGTGTGAGAAAATGTTCATAAACTATCTATCTGAGAAAGGTCTTGTATCTAGAATATATAAAGAATTGTCAGAACTCAGAAACAAAAAACCAAAGAAATAGAAAATAGACAAAAGACTTGAAAAGACACTTCACAAGGGAAGAAATACCAAAAACATAAACACATTGAAAAATGTTCAACATCATTTCTCTCCAGGGAAATGTTAATTAATACCCCCCACACCCCTTACTAGAATGGCTAAAATTTAAAAGATAAAAAACACCAAATGTTGATGAAGATGTAGAACACCAGAGTCTCATATTTTGCTGGGGAGAAATTTTCATCCAGCAATTCCACTCCTAGTATCTAAGAAAAAAAAGTTTATGTTCAAAAAAGACTTGCACATAAAAGATCATAGCACCTTAATCTACCACAGCCAAAAGCTGGAAACAACTCAAAAGGGCCAACAACCAGAGAATGGGTAAACACATTGTGCTATGTCCATACAACGGAATAGAAATCAGCAATAAAAAGAAATGAACTACCGATGCAAGCACTGACTTGGATGAACATCACAGAAATCATGCTGATTGGAAGAAGCCAAACATAAAAGACTACATACTGTCTCATTCCCTTCACATAAATTTCTAAAACAGACAAAAACTAACCTAAGATGAATAAAAATACAGGTTACCTATTGGGGGGATAAGATGGAACTTCCTGGGATTAAGGAAATGTTCTATATCCTCAAGAGGGTTTGGTTACATACCTTCATCCATTTGTCAAATATGCACAGTTAAGACATGCATTTCAGCGTATATAAATTTTACCTCGACAAAATAACTATCACAACAAAAACACTGGGGGGAATGGGTGGAGGTACAGATCATACAATGAGAGCAAAATGTTGATAATCATCAAAGCTGGGTGATGGGTACATGGGAGTTTCTTATAACATCATAACCATTTTGTAAATGTTTGAAAGTTTCTGTAATAAAAGCTTTTAAAATGCACTGGGGTCATGAGTTGAACTTTCACCTTTCATTTGTAAAAATGAAATCAGAAAAACCAGAACTGAATATCCTGCTCAGATATGTTTGAGCTGCTCAGACCAGAGGCGGCAGTGGTTGCAGGAGGGGAGAGAAGTGAGATGAGAGAGTGGCTTCTCAAGACGCTGGGAGGGGTGGAGAGGGAAGGCGGGGGAGGGAAGATGAAAGGGGATGGGAAAGGGAAGATGGCAAGTGGGAGAAAGAATCAAGAGGGTGCTGAGCTTCCTAGTTACGACCAGAGGTGTGAGGAGGGAGGGGTTTTCTTGGGATGGGTGTTTAGGGGACAGAACTGGGGGCTGAGCCAGGCCTGGAGCAGCCTGGAATCAGGGGTCGACCCTCAAAAGGATCTGTTAGGGTCACCTGCCCCTCATCTGGATTGTGACCCTGTCACAAAGCCTGTTAGACAAAATAAGGATGTTTGCCCTGGAGGAAACTTGGGTTGGAGGTGCCAACCAGAGAGACCGTAAGTGCCTTACTCCTCGGCAATCATGTCAGCTGGGTCGCCCTGAGCACAAGCAGGAGGCAAGCTCAAGAGTTTACGGAGTGACACCAAGCCCTGGCCGAGTCCACTGTCACACACGCATAATGTATATTCTACCCAGGTACCCTGTGGGATGGGGGTCATGATCCCCACTGTCAAGACAAGGAAACAGCTATGAGCAGGAACTAAAGTCTACTTGACCCAAAGCCGATCATGACGTGGCCCTGGGCCCAGGCAGAATCCTTGTGCTGTGAACACATCTCCCGACACCTGCTCTTTGTGCCTCAGCAGCCGGCGCATGGTTATGGGAGCTCCCAAGACACCTGTTTCCCCAGCCCCCCAAGACCTCCTCCAGCCCCTCCCAGGGTCACTGTCCCCAGGCACCTCCTCAAAATGAGCCCTTCCTGGCTCCCTGCCTTTGCCTGGGTGTGAGTCCTCCTTTTTGCATGGCTGGTACCTCCCCAGCCCTCACGTACCTACTCATCTCCCTTCCCCAGGAAGGGCTCCCCAAACAGCCTTCTTGAGGTGCTTCTCCTAATATTTTTTGAAGCTCTTGTTTCTTCCAGGGCAGTTACACAATGTGAGAATATTTTGTCTCTCCACTGGAATTGTTTCCTGTTAACAAGCTCCCTTTTAAACAAAAGGATGGATAATAGTTCTCCCGCTTTCTTGCAGTGAATGTCTTAAACCTCAAAGAAATGGAGGCTCTGAGTGGGGAAGGGGAGAGCCCTCCGCAGAACCACAGAAAAACAAAGCATCGTTGAAGACCTTCCATTTCCAAATTAGGCAAAAACTGAAACATGGATGAGTTCCTGCCTAAATCCTAGTGATGGTGATGATGATGATAATGGTGGCACTGACAACAATTAGGTTGCCTTATCACGTGCCAGGGACTTAATATATTTATCTCTAATCCTCAAAACTATCCTACAAGATGGGGGTGATTGTATGTACACATGAGAAAAATGTAATTCAAAGAGATGTAAAATCACTCTATGATAAAAGCCAAACTGAAATGTTTACACCTATTCTCTCAAAAGTTTTAGTTACAATGTCCCCTACAGAGCTCATTGAAACACACATATGTGCACACGCATGTGCACGCATGCTCGTGCACACACACACCTCTCCATTTCTCCCACTCCCCCCAGCTCCACGGTGTAACAATAAAAAGCCTCCAAAGCCATTTTCAAATCAAGTGGTAGATTTATTGGCTGTCTCTGTTATTCAGTGAGGTTAAAACGTCTCAGTGTAGGACACTCTAAACCTCGCTTTGGCCTCCCGTTGGGCTGCAAGACCAGCAACAGGTGCGCGGGTGGACAGTCAGTGGATGACAGAAGCAAACGGCCGCTGGCTCACATTGCTACAGTGATTCGTCCATAGGTTTAGGGAACATTTCGTTTGTGCTTCTTTCATAGCATCTTCCTCTTTTCAAACTCCTTCAGGAACAGAAGAGAGGGAGAAGAGAGAGGGGATAAAAGGATTAAAAGTCCAAATTACATTCACGGTCAAAATGATTCTAAAACCTCTTATCTTTAGGATACTTTGAGCAACCAAAAATTATAGAAATAAGATGTACCAGGATGAGGTGATTGAACACAAAATGACAGCTTTCAAATGAGCACGTGTCAGTCTGCATTTCACTAAGCTAGATGCGGAGCTTCAACTTTGTCTCCTACACGCGGGGGCTGAGAGGCTTTGAATTATGCTTGTTTTCTATGGCACTGTTATCATTAGGCGCTGACAAACCTGATTGTGCTTATCCAAACCTTTAACGCTATACGTGACACACACCAGCCCTTTTAATAAGGCAATGGATTTGTTTAGTTTCTCAGAGAATAAAACTGAACACAGATTCAGTTCAGATTTAAACCAAATGTCAAGAACCTCAGAAATATATGAAAAGGAAACAATACTGAAAATCACATTTCTCTAGATTGTCACAATTAGAATGCAGCAAAATGTGTAGGTGCCTGCTGCCACCTACTGGAGTAAAATGGTAACACATGTCTCTGATGTGAATTCAAGCATTTATTTGCTTTTTCCCTTCCTTCCCCTCCTTTAAATAAAATTCTTCACACACTCCCTAACCATCCAGATTTCTTTTAAACACTATGGTACACTGTGTCATATTCCACAAGACACAATCATGCAAGAAGTCAATAAAACAAGGAGTTCATTTTATTATCCCTAAGACAATGCCAAAGAAGATTATGCCAAAACATTGTTCCCTCCTGGGAAGACAATCAGGGCCTGTTTTCAGCATGTGCACAGTTTTGGTTTTTGTGGGGTTTTTTTGTAAAGTCTATAACCATCAAAAAAGTAAAGAAAGAGAGAGAGAAAGAGAGAGAGAGCCTTAAATGATCACTCAAAGAGATAGGCCAAAAATCGTTGCAAAGAGATTATGGAAGACACCAACTAAAAACTGAAAACCCCCAGCCTCTTTAGATCTCCCTCCATCCTGACTCCCAGTTTTCATTTCTTCTTAGTCGGTCTTCAACCTCTCTCCCTGGGAAAAAAAACCTATGGCGTTAGCATAGCTATATCCTAAAGGCCCTCGATGGAAAAAAACAAAACACAAGGCAATTCTCTGCACAACCCCCAAAATGGAATTCAGGACACTTATGGACTCTGAAACGCTTTTTTGTATATCATACCTTACTACCCACAAAAGAGCAAATCTAGATGTTTGAAGAATAAAGTTTTTGAATCAGAACATTATTCCTTGTCATGCCCGATTAGAACATTAGGACTAAAAGGTGGAGTTGCTAGAGACTGTTAAGCTGCACACCGGAAAGAAAGAAGCAGAAGAGACCCAGAAGAGAACACCATGGTTTCCAGGCACCCTGTGTGGCCTCCCACTTTCAGGCCAGTAACTTCCGAGCACTCAGGCCACCGCTCCAGCTCACCTTGTAGATGGTGGTTCCCAGCTGTGCAGGGGACATGCTGACCACAACTCCGGCACTCTGCAGGGCTGCGATCTTCTCTTTAGCGCCACCTTTTCCTCCAGCAATAATCGCCCCTGCGTGACCCATTCTTCTGCCGGGAGGAGCAGTTAAACCAGCAATGAAGGACACCACAGGCTTGGCCTTGGGACCCTGGAAAATGGGATTTTAAACACTCTGATGAAGAAGTTGATCAAAACTGGACCTCCGACTCATGACTCTGCCAGAAAATGGCAAGTGGCTGGGGCCCTTCACTCATCTTCAATAAGAAAACAACACAAATATTGAGCTATGACTGAAACCACTGCATTCTCCTTTGAGATGACTTGACTCTTCCTACAAACTCAAAAAAACAATCCTGAAGCAAAACTATTACCTGTTAAGATATTAAACTTCAAATTCACCCGCACAAGCTGTTTTACAAATACATATGTGACTCTTTCGTTTGAAAAACAAAAAAGCACACTTGAAAGTACATAAGTTATGTGATTTGTAATAACGAATTAAGACACAGATCAGGTTGTTTTATTTCAACATAACTCTGTCTTAATGGTTTTGCACTAAATCTACTGCAAATATGTTAGTTTGGCTGAAGTACAAGAGAAAATCTGGCCTCACACACATATGTACTTAGAAAAGGGAGAAGTATTTTAATATCTGTCAGATAACTGAGGATATTCTTTGGCACTATACAAACCTCTTCAAATGGTAACCTGAAACCACAGTCCTTTGCTACTTCAAAATCCATTTATCATTCTGGATCTTTTACCTACAATGATTTTGTAACATTAATTGGTCAGAAGGAAAATATAGGTTCACTGAGTTATGTAGATCTTCCAAGTGCTGATACATTTCATCATTCAACATCATCAAACCACTCTTCAGTATCACCGCCAATCTCATTAGAAAAGTCTTTAGTAGGGTGAAGTTCATGGTGGCAGAAACAAGTTTTCCAAAAATATACATTTGCAAGTTCAAACTTTATCACTGTCAACAAATACCGGGAGTTGTTTTCCTTGATACAGCAGGATTGCTTTGTTCATTTTTGAGAAAAGATCCGCCAAAGAAATACCCAGGTATGACTGAATAACCAGTCTGCCTGCCAGACATTCTTTCAAATAAAACTGGTGTTTCATGAAAAAAGCAGCTAGTTCAGCTCACAACTCAACTGGGAAAGTGCTTTACTTCCCATTTCATCACAAAATACTGACGCCAGGGTCGAGACTTAATAAAATGAATAATTCTTACTGCTTCATTAAGGACATTCTTAAAGGAAACTGGCTTTTTTTAAAGTGCAAGTGCATGGCAGTGCAAGGTCACTGGCACAGTTCGCTTGGGCTGCGCTGACTCACGTGAAGGCACCAGCACGCCAGGCTCCGTGTGTCTGACGCGCTTACTCCAGCCCTGCTCCCACCACTCCTCCCTGCTCTTTACCCTCCAGGAATGCCAGACGGCTCTGCCTCTGGGCCTCTCTCTGCTGAGAAAGTTCTCCATCCTCCCTGGATACCTGGCAAATTCTGACTTAATTTTTAAGAGCTGGCTCAAGCCTCTTCTTCCCCCTCTAACCTTTCCGACTCCCCCTCCCGCTCTCTCCGTAAGTGCTGGTTAGCTGCTCATCTTCTGTTCAGAGACTCCGCAGTGCCTCTGACACGTTTCTACCATTACCCAGAGCACACTGGCTGTAGCTTATTCCCCACGCGCTCCCCTCCTAAACTATGAATCTCTGAACGCTGGGACTACGTTTTCACTTATTTCTGTATGTCCAGCATCTACCATAGTAGAGAATTAAGACGAAAAGACTCTAAGTCATTTATTTATCCACCTGTAGGCTCTGCAAAGGATGTGAGCATCTGGTATTTGGCACCAGTTTCCACTGGATCCCTCTGTCCCTGTACTCAAATGGTGGGAATATTACACTAGAAAGAAACAAGATTAGGATGAACCTAGAAGGTCAAACAAATGTACACTCTGGCCTACTGACAAAGAAGAGTCACTTGAGATTTTTTAAGGAGCGAAAAATAGAATTGAAAAGACTATGAAAAAGTGTAGTCTGAGAACGGGATACAGAAATGAGAAGTGTGAAAGCCTAAAAACAGGAAGACAAGTTAGGATGGCATGACTAGAGTCCGAGCACATGCCCAGGACTGTGGACTCTTGTCCTTGAGCCCTGCGACCTGACTCCTGACCCCTCACAGTGTAATGGAGAAGTCAGGCAGACCTGGGTAGGAACCTCAGCCCTGGGTGGTTTGCTGTGTGCCTGCCATCGGCAAGCTGCCAGTTTCCTTACTCATAAAAGGACAAAAACATCTAATCCGAGGGTCAAGATTAAACAACACCACTCCTGCAAATAATTACTGCCATCATAATGATGCTAATAATAGTAGTTGTAGCAGGAGGCGACATTACTGAGTGTTCGCTCTGTGTCAGTCACTGTGCTAAGCACTGAATATGTCACCTGAAGTGCTCAACCTAGAATCTCGTACACAGTAGGTCTTCAATAAAACTTAGTTCCATAAGACCAACCAGGAATAGGAATACATGTGCCAAATGAAACAAAATGTAAAGCTTAGTTTTTCCCACGAAGTTCTAAGCTACTCAAGGGATTCATGTATTCTATATACGTTTTTAAATTATAGTGTACAGTTGGCCCTCCATATCCACAGGGTCTGCATCAGAGAGTCGAAAATGTGTGTGGGAAAAGGATTCCAGAAAGTTCCAAAAAGTAAAACTTAAACCTGCCATGCTAGCAACTATTAGCAAAGCATTTACACTCTATTAGGTATTATAAGTAATCTAGAGATAAAGTATATGAGAGGATGTACGTAGGTTATATGCAAATACTATGCCATTGTATATAAGGCACTTGAGTATCCATGGATTTCTGCAGGGGT
Source organism: Balaenoptera acutorostrata (assembly GCF_949987535.1). Classification (NCBI taxonomy): domain Eukaryota; kingdom Metazoa; phylum Chordata; class Mammalia; order Artiodactyla; family Balaenopteridae; genus Balaenoptera; species Balaenoptera acutorostrata. Next base: position 16,450,755 of record NC_080075.1, on the reverse strand, counting down.
ACTGGAACCAACCCCATGTGGATACCAAGGGACGACTATAATGTCATATAACCTAAATTTTTTTTTGTAGAAAGAAGTCAGTTTTTACTTAAATTTTAAACTTCACAACCTTTCTGAACTCAAGAGACTCTAATAACATTTTACTACAGTCTCCTAACAATTTACTTTATTCTTTCACTATTTGCCATTTACTGGTTCCTAACGTGCCAGAGGACTGCGCTGGGCACCAAGTATACCAGCTCCCTGCTCTCCATAATACAGTCTAGAGTGACAGTCAGGTGTTAACTGAGCACGCCCTGCAGAAGGAACAAGCAAAGGCAAGTGAGGATGAAAACAACCGGCACGTCAGATGGGACACGGATCGGAAAAGGAGGGCCAGGGTGGTGTGTGAGGGGCTGGAATACCACGCTAAGTCTGCCCTTTGTCCTACGTGGATGGCAATAAGCAGGCTGGCGAGGGTGGTGGCGGGGGTGGGGAGGTGGAGGGAAAGAGGAGCAGAGATATCAGGACAAAAATTACTGAAATGGTCCAGGTGAGATAAGATGAGAGCCTGCACCAGAGCAGAGGGACTAATTACAGGTGACGATGCTCTCAATCTCCACACACTGCTAAGATCTCAGAGACAGATCTCAGCAACTGAGTGGAAGCAAGAGCTGAGAGAGAAATGAAAGATGGCTCTGGGGTTTCCCTGATGGCGCAGTGGTTAAGAATCTGCCTGCCAACGCAGGAGACACGGGTTCCAGCCCTGGTCTGAGAAGATCCCACGTGCCGCGGAGCAACTAAGCCCGGGCACCACAACTACTGAGCCTGCGCTCTAGAGCCCGCGAGCCACAACTACCGAGCCCACATGCCACAACTACTGAAGCCTGCGCGCCTAGAGCCCGTGCTCCCAACAAGAGAAGCCACCGCAATGAGAAGCCTGCGCATCGCAACGAAGAGTAGCCCCCACTCGCCGCAAATAGAGAAAGCCCGCATGCTGCAACGAAGACCCAATGCAGCCAAAAATAAAATAAAATAAATAAATTTATTAAAAAAAAAAAAAAAAGATGGTTCTGAGGTTTCTGCCTTGGGAACTGCATGAAGTGTGATGCTGATTATATGCAACGACCCTTCACACTTAGGAAATAGGCACTATCTGGGGAAGGATAAAGATGAGAAGAGCCAGGAGAATGAATGGAGGCCCTGGTGACTTCTGCGATGGCAACGCCAGCGTGGACAGCAGATCCGACATCAGCAGTAGCAGCAGCAAACAGCTGCTTACTAAGAGTGCTTACCACGTGCCCAGGGCAGCTCTCCTCTATGTTACTGAGCCGTAACATAGAGTCCTACAAGGATGCTGGGAGGGAGGCACTACTGTATCCCTATTTTGCCAGTGAGGAAACTGAGGCACAGTGAAGTTAAGGAACATGCCCAAGGTCACACAGTTTCTAAGTGGCAGACAGAAGCCAAACTGCTGAGGATCAGGGAGTGAATAAAAAGGGAAAAAAAAAGGAAAAGTAAGAGATCCAGAGAGTGAGGCGAACTTTTAAAATTACCACAGAAGAAAACCAAGTAGACTCAAAACAGCCCTTGAAAATTCCTTCAATTACATATGCATCATTCTGTATATACTACCCTGCAGGTGATATTATCGGTTCCTTTAACTCTCCGTTACTCATTATTTTTCAGCGGCATTTAATTTTGATGCATTCACTCTCAATCTCTTTCACAAGCATAGACACAAGTTATCTCCCGCCCTCCCGCCCGGCCTCCTGAAGATGCATCTTCACTCATTCGTCAGTGTCAGGGACATCCTGGAAACCATTCGAATGCTCTCCCCAGGTCTTTGCCGCAGTGGTCCAGAGCACACATTCACTGACTGGGGGCTGGCAGGCAACAGGCTGCTTCCGTCGTTACTGTGTCCTCTCTCTCTCTCTTCCCACCACCCTCTTTCACCTCAGGAACAGAGCTTAATTCCCTTAAGCGAAATTATGATACAACGCCACACTATTCTTTTTAATTCGAAGGGAGAGGCAACAAGGAAAGCCTTCAGAGGACATAGTTAATAAAGCTTTTCTACTTGACCTTTGAAGCGAAGTGCTACTCTACAAGGAAAGACTGAAGCTAGAGGGAGGCAAGCTCCTGGAAAAGGGTATAAAGGACAGGATCTTTAGAAGGTCAGCCTTGACAGAGAAAGAACACACATCCCCTGAGATCAGGAGAAAGGACACCAATGACAGGTGAAAATGGAAATACGCAGGTCAAATGAGAGCTTTCGGGCTGCTGGCCTGGAAGTTCTCCCTTCAGCAGGAGGCCAACTGACCTACCACGAAGTGTGAGGAGATGCCTGGGGGGAGGATTAATTCGAGAAGCAGAGAACAGGCACCAGGGGAAACGGGGAGGAGAATCAACCCAGAAAGTGTCCCAAGTTCCCTGAGTGGCCAGTACTCCAGGTGCAGCTCAACAAGGTTTAACTTCATCTTTCACATTTGCTTAAAAAATTTATCTTTGAAAAAAACCAAAATAACTTCTAAAACAAACCGGTGATATTATTCAAGGGCAAAGAGCTATATTTTTCCAAACCCAAACTTACTGAATTATGCTGCCTCAAATATTCTGCAGCATTTTCTTCTGCATTACCACCAATTTCGCCAATCAATATGATGCCTTCTGTGGCTGGATCATTCAGAAAGATTTCAAGGCAGTCAGTAAAATCTGTTCCATTGAAAGGATCACCTCCAATGCCTGGGAAAGTCAAAGAATATTACCAGCTGAAAATTGGATGAATCATATAATTTAGGTCAGCAAATGCTGTTTTACCTGGTTTCTTATTTTGTCTACACCCTTCTTACCAATATTTTTAAATGTGTCATCACTCTTGCATTTAACATTTAAAAATCACAAAATGCTACATTTATTTCTGCTTATAATATCACATGAATGCTAAACGGTGGTGGGTTCCTGTTAGTCACAAAAACAGCCCTCTTTTTAACTCCTTATCAAGACTCTTCCCTCCCACAAAATTATTTCTAGATAGTTCTTTAAAAATGAGCATTCTATACAGTTTCCCTAATTAGGAGAACTTTACTTCTGAAAACACATTAGCTTTTTCAGGGATATGAATTACTGTTTTCTATGTTATAACTTTTAACTTTGTTGACTTCTGGTGAGTAGTTCATTATCAGTACCTTGTATATAATAGACAATAAATTCTGAAATTAAAAATTATCTGGATTAGCTAATCTGGGTGTGTGTCTGTCTGTGTGTGTCTGCGTGTTAACATTACCTTCACTGTGGTAGTTCGTTGTGATTTGTTATTTTCACATGAACCGCAAACCTTATTACCATATTGGAGACTTAATACCACATTGGAAATAAATATTGCACATTTGTATTTCTTCTACAGTAAAAAAAAAAAATGAACATTTTAAGAAAATGTGTATTTGTGAGAATATCTTCTCTGATTAAACATTTAACCAATTTCTTTGCACAAAGTAACTATTTGATGAGGGACATTGCAGAGGAACCACTTGCAAGTTAAGACGCAAGTCCCAGTGAGGGGAGGGGGGGTGTCTTGACCCCTCTAACCTCTGACCCAGAGTGGGAGATGACAGAGACCACACACAGGGGCTCCACTATAAGCACATGGCTTTTTAGCACAAGTACTTGGATAGGACTCAAGGCAATGTTCCCTACAGACTGGCTGACACTTATAAATTTTTAAGTTATAAAAATGTGTTTTATAATAAATAAACAAGCAGGACTGGCTTCCTACTCTTCAACACACCATCAAGAATGAAACTGAGGAAGAGAAGCGGCATCCACTGAGTGCCGGCCACGTGTCACGTACCGTGCCTTAGCACACGTCGGGCCCACCATTTCCTAATCCCTCCAGACTCTCTGTGACATGGCAATTATTACTCTTCATTCACAAATTAAAAACAGAGGCTACAGAAGACAGAATTGCCAACTCTATTTCAAAATCTTTTCTTATTTTCCATCACGCTAAGTTATCTTGTGTCACAGATTGCGCTTCTGCACATAGAAAAGCTCAATTAATGTTTAATAGTGATTTGACGAATTTGAGTCTTAATAAAAATACTACAGGGTTATATTTTATAATTTTTTATCATAAAATGCTGCCTTTGAAAAGCCTCTAAAAGATAGTCTAAAAGTTTGAAGGAATATTTATAAAATGAGAAATTTGCCTGGCTTTTGGCAACAAATACCAAGATCATTTCAAAATGTAAAATCTTTTTTATATTTGTAAGTGGGAGGCAGCATGACGTGGCAAAGAGAGAGGTTCCAGGGAGCTCAACCCTCCTCCACCAATAACGCCACCGCAGGACTACGTGCCCGCTCAGCAGTGCCTCAGAGGGTTGCCTTAAGAGTGAGAGAATGACTGGCCAAGAATTCAGTAACTGTGAAGCACTGAGTGACAGCTGGTGATGATAACAAAATGCTAATCACAGTAATGAAAGTCCTATTTTGAAGGACCATTTCTTCCCAGAAAGCTAAGTAACAGCTGTTTCCAAGGCCTAAGGCTCTCCAGGAGACACACGTCCCAGGATGTTTGTTCGGAAACTCGGAAGTCAAATCCCAGACCATGAATCTTGAAAATATATAACAGTCAGCCTCACGTATAAGCAAATTAAACTCAAGATCACAACATCTTTTTAATAAAGTGGCATCAAAATCTCTCACAAATAATCAAATCAATAATTATCATTATACTTATTCAGTGAAGATACTGAACTCCAATAAAATGAGTTTAGCAAAAAATCCCTCACCAATGCACAAAGACTGCCCCAATCCAACTTGTGTTGTTTGGTGAACCGCTTCATAAGTCAGGGTGCCAGATCTGGACACGATACCTTAAAGAAAGAGAATTCAGTAATATTAGATTGTGTTCATACGACTATCATACAGTAAAATAAATTACAAACACAGGTATATATAAAACCCATTTCACAATTTGTCATCCAAATAAATGATAATGTCAGGTCATGAAATAAGAAGAAAAGGCCTAAATTATAGCAGGGAGGTTTTAAAAGTTAGATAGAGAAGAAAGTGTGTTATTAGTTAGGGTTGTTTTATGACCATAAAAGCAGTTAAGAGAGACCTAAAGTCTTCCACGTAAAACGACTGCAGACATGCAGTAAAATGGAACAATAAATCTATAAAAAGGTCCATAAAGAAAAAAAAGAAGGCATAAGTTTCAAGTATTAATCTTTGGCTAATAACCCTGACTTAGGAAAATAAATTCAGTTAGGCTGGCTGTCTCCTGACCACAGATTCCTCAAGACAGAGCCCTGTTCTCCTACGCTGGTTCGGTAAGAGACGGCCAGTGCTGTTGGAGATCCTGCAGTGACTGTCTTTCTTGCTGGACTGGAACCTCCAGGGGGTCAGTAAACAAGACTGTTTTCCCCGCACCTGCGTTCCCAGCGTCAAGCACAGTTCAGGCGCAGAAGGAGCTCAGTAAATACGTACCAAGTGGGTCAATACTGAACATCAGTGGAGAACCACCACCACCCTCTGAAACAAAATCTAATTCCAAGAGTTTTAAGACCATTCACTAACTGGATCCTATTCCACGACAAATGACAACCACTAACACCAACCCCCATCTGTCTCATCCGTCACTTTTTCCCTATTCTTAGAGCTTTCTTTCTACCTACATCCTCTCTCCTTAACACAGTCCCTCCTCTGTGGGACCTTTCATAACTGAGAAGGTTAGGTAGGTCATGCCTATGTACATATGCATTTGGTGCATTTAGCTTTTAAATAAAGTACAATCAGTAACTTAATTGTATATCTTTGTGTGAATTACCTAGTCTCCTTTCCACTCCTGATTCTTATGAATAGAATTATGATTGATTAATTGATTCTTATGATAGAATTATGTTCTTGTTCAGGCAACACCCTAGATTACTGGGCAGCTGTTTTATTTATTCTAGTCTTTTAATGGATCACTATAATAGTGAATAGTAGCACTAGGATTTTGTCATTTTGTCATTCTTTTAAGGGGCTTTCATCTCATTATACAAATGATATATAATTTATATAAATGCAAACTGCATACATTTAAGGTAATGAAAGCAATGTTTTTAGGGTAAATTACTCCTGCCATCCTTAAAGTATATATAGTAAAAGAGACTATCACTTAAAAATATCTATCATAAGGATACTTCTGCTTCCAAAAAGCAGAGGTATTTTCCTGTATTCTTCCTGCTAAGTACAAGTAAAGACCCTGGACATCATATATAAAACAAATATAAGAAATCTCTGAAAGATGGAGAGAAGGCAGAGTCACTAGGGACCTCGAGACTCAAGCAGTGACACAATGGTGAACAAACCACAAAGAGGATAAATCCAAAGAAATTCCCACCAAAACTCCTAATAAGTAAACTTCAGAAAACCAAAGACAAAAAAAAAGAAAAAGTCTTGAAAGCAGCAAGAGAAAAATAACACCTTACCAAAACAGGAAAAACAACTCAAATGACGTCAGCTTTCTCATTGGAACCCATGGAAGCAAGCAGTGGAACAACATTTTTTAAGTGCTAAAAGAACTGTCAACCCTAAATCCTATACCCAGTGAAATTATCCTTTAGGGATGAAGGGGAAATAGACATTCTCAGATGAGGGAAAAGTAAATAATCTGTCACCAACAGTTCCATCATAAAAGAATGGCTAATGGAAGTTCTCTAAAAAGAAGGGAAATGATACCAAGAAGGAAGAACACAGCAATAAGCAAAACATGGATAGATAAAAAGACTTTCTCTTGAGTGTCCTAAAAGGAAGAAATAAAACTGTCCCTATTTGTAGATAACATGATTGTCTACAAAGAAAATGCTAAGGAATCTACCAAGAAAACCCATTAGATTACAGCAACATTGCAAGATACAAGATAAACAAAAATCAATTGTATTTCTATACATTAGCCATGAGCACACGGACACCAAAATTAAAATACAATAAAATTTACAATTGCTTTCTTAAAAAAAAGAAATATTTAGGTGTAAATCTAACAAAACATATACAGGACTTATATGCTAAAAACTACAAAATGCTTGTGAAAGAAATCAAAGACAATCTAAATAAATGAAAATATACTGCGTTCATGGACTGGAATAGTCAACATGTCTATTCACCCCAGATTGACATAGAGATTTAACACAATTCCCATCAAAATCCCAGCAAGAGTTTCTGTAGATAGAGACAAGATCATCTTTAAAATTATATGAAGTAAAGGAACTAAAGAACTAAAATAATTTTAAAAAGAATAAAGTGCAAGGAAGCGATCGACCTAAAATTTCAAGACTTATCTCTTAGCTATAGTATCAAGATTGTGTGGTACTGGTGAAACCCAGAAACAGACCAACACAAATATGCCAACTGTTTTTCTGACAAAAATGCAAAAGCAACTCAATGGAAGAAAGATGATCTTTTCAATAAATGGTGCTGAAGCAACTGAACACAAGTAGATGAAAAAGAACTTTGATCTACGTCTCACACCTAGAAAAATTAACTGAAATTGGATCATGGGATTTAAATGTAAAACTACAAAACTTTCAGGAAAAAGAAAGGTATTTAAGGCTAGGCAAAGACTTATTGGTCCAAAGCATACTTCACAGGAGAAAAAAATTAGTAAGTTAGACTTCATCAAAATGAAAAACTCTTGCTCTCTGAAAGATCCTGTTAAGAGCGTGAAAACACAAGCTACAGAGTGGGAGAAAATATTTGTAAGCCACATATCCAACAAAGTACTAGTATCTAGAATATATGAAGAACTCTCAAAACTCAACAGTAAAAAAGCAAACAACCCAATTAGACCATGGGCAAAAAAACATGAAGAAACACTTCACTGAAGAAGATATACAGATGACGGACAAGCACCTGAAAAGACGTTCAATATCATTAGCCATTAGGGGAATGTAAATTAAAACTATTACAATGAGATATCACTGTACACTTATCAGAATGGCTAACATAAAAAACTGTGACACTACAAATGCTGGCAAGGATGCAGAAAAACTGGATCACACATACATTGGTGATGGAAATGTAAAATGGATAACAATTTGGCAATTTCTTAAAAAACATGCAACTATCATCCAACCTAGCAACTGCCCTCCTGGGCATTCATCCCAAAGAAATGAAGACTTGGGTTATATAAAAACGAGTATACAAATGTTTATAGCAGCCTTACTTGTAACAGTCCCAAACTGGAAACAATCCCAATATCTTTCAACAGATGAATGGTTAAGCACACCACGGCACATTCGTACCCTGGAATACTACTCAGGAATAAAAAGGAATGAACTACTGACACAACAATCTGGTGAATCTCCAGAGAACTCTACCCAGTGTAAACAGCCAATCCCAAAAGGCTACATACTACATGATACTATTTATATAGCATTCTGAAATTTAAAAATTTTAGAAATGGAGGATTATTAGTTTCCAAGGATTAAGAAGGGAGTGGGAGTAGGAGAGAAGTGGGTGTAGCTATAAAAGGGCAAGATGAGGGATCCCTGTAGTGATGGGAAAATTCTTTATGTCTGTATCAATATCAATATACTAGATGTGACATTGCATTATAGTTTTGCAAGATGTTATCATTGGGGGACACTGGATAAAGGGTACACAGAAATCTGTCTGTATTATTTCTTACAATTACATGTGAATTTACAATTATCTGAATATAAAAAGTTTAATTAAAATAAAATTTTTTAAAAGGATGTAGAAGTCAAGTATGTAACGTGGTTGAGAGTAAAAAAAAGTCTAACATAAGTGAAAAAAATATTGTATCGTTAAATATCAATTTGGAATCCAATCTCTTTCTTCAATAACATTCAATTAGCTGTTATACAGTTTCATTAGCTATCATTAACACAAACTAGAAAGCCACTATACTATTGTACTGCTATCATATTACATTATGTCCCATTCAGAAATACCCAAGGGACTGAAAAATCCTTCCTTTCCCTAAACTCTTAGCTGAAGGATTGGAAGTCAATGAGGCTTCTGAGAACATTAGTACTAGTATCAAAATAGGAACAGTTAGTACAAAAAATCATCTTTTCTCCTTCACCTCCTTGAAAATCTTGTAGTGTCAAATATTTTCTTTTAGGTGAATTTTTTTCTAAATCGTCTGAATTAAAGGTAGTCTCCCAGAGGACTTCCTCTTCAATGTGCTATGGCCATCTGGAGAACCAAGGTCTAAAGGACTTCCCTGAACTTTTCCTACTTGTTTTTGAGGTTTACGGGCACCTTAGAAAGCAGGGTAGTGATCAGAAAGGCAACGCAGTACAGGGCACACCTTATTCCATGCTCACCTAAGTCTACAGTAGTAGCCATTCAAAGCAGACTGAAGAGTAAAGAGTATTCAAATATGTGCAAAAGCATCAGCGACTACGTGGATCAGGCCCCGACTAGAAATCAGGTGGCCTATGGAACTCCCTGTATCCTCCCTCATAGGAGAACTTGGTAAGTTCTCTACTGGCAGCAGGGCTGACAGCTCTAAGAGCCACTAGTAATAAAGAAAAATCATGACCTTTAACCCAGTCCTGTAAACTACACAACTGACATTTACTGACTATATTTAACTATTCTTACTTAGTATTTACAGTCACGGTTTATAGATAAAGTACTGTAAACTCTATTATGGTGGAGAAACAGTATAGCTTAGTGAGAGTTAGGTGTGAAGAGTCTAAAAACAGCCATAATGGGCTAACTCTGAAACGTTAATTTGCTTATTTCCTTGAGGAACTAAACAAGCAGCAGTACAATTTTCCCAAAACATTTTGAGGAAGCCTATAATATCCACTGAGGCAAAGTAATTCTGACAGGACACAGAAAGACTAACAATAAAAATATTCACAGTACGTATATCTGACAAAGAACTTATAGCCAGAATATTTACAGAACCCCCTATAATCAACAATTATATAAAAATTATATAAAAAAGACTACCCAATAAAAAATAATGTGTAAAAAACTTGAACAGATAATTCACAACAGAAGATTTATAAATGGCCAATAAGGACATGACATCATTAGTCATGGGGGAAACTCAAAACCATAATGAGACATCATTTTACTCCCAGTAGAATGGCTAAAATTATAGACCAACAATACTAAATGTCTGTGAAGATGTGGAATGACTGGAACATTCATACAGCGAGGGTGGGAGTGAAGAATGCACAGTCACTTTACAGAACTATTTGGCAACTTCTTAAAAAGTTGAACATACTTTGACTCTATGACTTAGCAATTCCATTCGTAGGCATTTAACCCAAGAGAAATACCCACAAGAAGACCTGTACACAAAAGTTCACCTTAACCTTATTCATAATGAATCAAACCTGAAAATAATAGAAACGTTTGTCAATGGGAGAATGGACAAATTGTGGTATTCAATAAAATATTACTTAGCGATAAAATAAAGTTAACTATTGATCCATGCAAACACATGGAAGAATCCATAGTGTGCTGAGCAGGAAAAGAATCTTTAAAAAAAACCCCAAAACATCTTCACTGATTCTAGAGAATTAGTGTTTCTCAAACATCAATTCAGGACATAGAATCAATTCACTATAAAACTTCCCTGGTAAATTCTCTTAAAGTTGAATTAATTAAAATGAATTTGATTTGCAGAGTCAAATTCTCTTTGTGAGTTTTGAGCTTAGGGCAAGGAATTTTGTTTTTAATCTGTAAGAAATACATACTCACCAATTCTTCCTTTCTTGTGAATATGGCCAGGCATGATGCCAATTTTGCATTCTCCAGGCTGAAGGAAAGTAATTCATAGTTTCAGAAAAGTGAAAAAAAATTGTAACTCCTAGGTCATACACACAAATATACTTGGACTGATTCAAAGCTAGTTAGCCTTCAGAGGGCTTATTTTTGTTTTGTACACTCACATTGATGACTCCTGGGCAGTTTGGCCCAATCAGCCTGGTCTTTTCCTGGCGCAGCAGTTTGTGCTTGACCCGCACCATGTCCTGCTGTGGGATACCTTCAGTGATGCACACGACCAAGGACACTTCCGCCTCGATAGCTTCATTAATGGCAGCAGCAGCAAAAGGAGGAGGGACATAAATGACAGACGCTGTTGCTCCGGTCTGTTCTTTGGCCTGAAACATTAACCACGAAGCACTTTATTATTGGTTAAGTCAGAAACATTGTAAAAGAAATTCAATACCATGATTTTAATGATGTCTTGGGGTCAGGAAAGGACATCACCAGGAGACATCGGATGTCTTCATTCTTCCCATTAACAAGTTCACTTTGCTGTCAGAAAAGAGCAGAGTAAGCACGGCCTCCTTTCTGCCCCCTTGGGACACCCTTCTGAATTGAAAGCTTCTGTGACCTCCCATTCCCTCAGGTGACAGCATGTCAGTACACCTGCAAGCACTGCCTGATTTGCGTCTGTGTCCCCTCATTCCTGGGCCATGTTTATTTCTGTTGTTCTACAAGGCACTTACCACCTATTCAGTACCAAAGACCCTGCACCTCCCCAGGAGAAAAGGACTAGTGAGCCCCAAGCTCCAGAACCCAGCTCTCAACCATCTGTTTAAAACTACATCAAACTTAATAAACAATATCAAGAGGCAGCAAAATGAAGTGGTTTTTTTCCTAGCTGTCAATTTTTACTCTAAATGCATGCTGATTAGAAATAAACTAAAATACACATGCATAGATGGCCACGGAATAAGAATGGGTCAAATAAGGTTAGCGTCTACTCTACATCACCCCTCACAATGCAAAGCACTGAAAGACCATCAACTTGACCACGGTTCGCTCAGTGGTCTTTACATGCTCTCTACATGTATCAATCCAGATGTAGCCTTCTACCCACCTCCACGTGTGGCCACGTCTCTTCTCCTGAAAGCAAGCTCCTTGAAGACAGAGACCGTCAGTGACCTCTGGCTCTCCAAGAGTGGCAGCATCTATTCTGTGAGAGGCCCTGAGAGAGACTCTATACAGGCCTCGGATAAGGCTTCACCACAACCCTGCATGCTTAGCATCCCCAGCTACAAATCAAGATGCTGAGGCCAAGAAATACTAAATAACTTGCACAAGGTCACATAGCTAGGAAGTGGCACAGGCAAGACTCAACAATAAGTATATCTGATTCCAAAGCGTCAGTTCTTTTCAGCTACAGCAGGCTGCCTCCCTATAAATGTTAAAATGTAACTTAACCAAGATGTAAATCAAAACTTTTTAGAAGGCTGTGCCAGGGGATTCATAATGGATACAAAAACCAAGTCACGGAACATACAGGTACAACTAGAAGGGACAGAAGTAAAAGGCAGTGTCTTTGAGAATCATCCCCAAATGATTCCCCACATTCCCAGGAACTTAGGGGCTTTCTCTACGGCACCCCTAATAAAAAGAGGTTATCTTGACAGTGACAGAAGAACAAGTCAAAGGATGCTGACTTGCCAGGGGTTAAAAATAATTCAAAACAATGTTTTTAAAAACTATGTTCAAGATGATAACAGAGAAGTGAGGACCAAAGGAAAAAAGCTAGGTTGGAACCAAGTGTAGGTATTTTATGGAAAATATCAATACATCCCATGGGTTCGTACCCCGTAAGGCTACAAATCCTTTCAGCAGCTGGACTGTGACAAGAGGGTCAGTGCTGGCAAATAATGCTGCGTGAAAGGTGTCCCTCCTGCTCACTCAGAAAGCTCTGTGTAAGCGCAGAACGGGTGAGAAACAGTATCTGTCAAAGAACTTACATTACATTCCAAATGTCATATCTATTTGTATCAAAAGGAATAATAAATGAATTGCTTAGCCATGAAAACTGTTTTTAAAAGAAAGCAAAAATCGGCTAATGACAAAAGAAATCTGCCTAGAGAGATTTTTTTCTAAAAATGCAAATCAAAAAAAAAAAAAAAACTAAATGATTATTCTACAGAATATATGATTTTTTTTTTACTCTTTAAAATACAATACACTCAAAACACACATACACGTATACAGTACACCCTATTTCCAAGTTTAAAGTAAAGTGAAAATTCCAAATTTGAATATTTGGTTTTTTCTACATTTTAGGATTAAGAATACAAATTATCGTCAATTAGAAGTTAGTATTCCAAAAAGAGAGTACATCCATAAATGTGTACTGTAAAAAGTGCAGTTCTTTAAAACATGTCTTAGAAGTATGTTTATAAAGAGGAGGAGGGGTACACTTTTTAACATCAATACATCAGTCCCAAGTACTAAGTTTATTTCCTTGATTTTTTAAATTAAACAGCCAAGAATTTGTACTATGGTTTCTTTTATACTACTACTAGTTTTGTATATATTCATGTAAGTATAGAGAGCGAATGAAAGAATACACACTGAGCTTAAATTAGCTCTCTATAAAAGCAAAATCTGAGAAGTGGAAAACACTATATAAAACTTAACTTTACATACTTTTATATCATCTGAATTTTTACAATAAGGAACTAGCTTTGTAGCGAAGGATTAAAGTTTAGTTTAAAATCATTTTAAAAGTATTAAGAAATCAGCAAATTGGGGAAGAGACTAGAACTCTGTGATTTGTCCATCAGACTCCACAGCTAGGTTTCTCCACACAGGAACACCACACACTACTTACTTACTCTGAGCCAGGCTAAGTCTGCCACTTACCAGCCATGAGACTATGTGCAGGACCCTCACCCTCGCTGCTCCTGTCAGAAGCTGAACTGTGACAACAGGGCCTGTGCTGGCAAATAATGCTGCGTGAAAGGTGTCCCTCCTGCTCACTCAGAAAGCTCTGTGTAAGCGCAGCCTCGTCTTTAAAATGGGGATGATAACAGCACCTCCCTCGGGCTTGTGGTTCGGCCTGAATGAGGCCATGAATGCCAAGCACCTGGCACAGTGCCTGGCGAAGCACCCAGTCGAAGCGAGTATTAGGGTAGGGGGTGGATGCTGACACGTGCACTTCTAACACCCCAGAAGAGGAAACGGTAAGGAAAGGAAAATAAGCCCAACAGAAGCCAAGCCACAGCACTTCTTCCCTAAAGGGCTGATGTATACCTACAGACAAAGATGACCCGGGCTGCGGAGAAAACATCCTGAGCCTACCCGACTAAAGTGAACACACTGGTTTTTACCGCAATTCAAATTTCTCTAGGTTACTGGGAATTTTAAAAAGCAGCGGACTCTCCCAAAAGGGGCACAATTAAGATCTTGAACCAAGGTGTGCTAGCTCTTCCCCTGCTTTTCTTTTCTTGCCAGACTCAGGTCGCATTAGTTACCTCCTTCACAGTACTGAAGACCGGTAAGCCCAGATGCGTCTTGCCTCCTTTCCCTGGAGTGGTTCCTCCGACCAATTTCGTGCCATATTCCAATGCCTGCTGGCCATGAAAGGTGCCCTGAGGGGAAGAGCAAAGGACTAATGAGAAAAGGCAGCCTGGGCGCCTAAAGGCAACCTTCAGCAACTCGGAAAAGAAAAACAAATAGGTTAAGTATTTCCCAGCAAACAGCCGTAACACATATCCAAGCGTTCTCATCACCTTATTGAACACAGCTTTCACCCTTGAAGCAAAGCGGGCCTCTGCGGGGCCAAAATAACTGTTTTTTTAAAGGGGGGGTCTCTTTTCACTCTGTTTTCAAATTTGGCTGATGATCAGAAACCCCCTGGTGTTTACCTGAGAAGAACACCTCTTTTTCACCATTCCTCGACTCCTGATGTCCTCACATCCATCTTCTACTCAGTTTAAAATCCACGGCCAATCACTATAATCACAAAACCACCTTGGCTCTCTCTCACTTCAACTTACACATCTGGTAAAATCACAATCTTGGTTAAATCCAATTCTCCACCTACTCTAAGACTGCACATGCGCCACTGAACAGTAGCTGGAGGAAAAATAAAATAAAACCATGCTAACTGGTCTCACTTTAAATTAATGATCCCAAACCTTAAGGGAGCCCTTAACGCTGCCCAGCCAGCATCCTGCAGGTCCCTATCCATTTACTCTCCCACCTCAACCTCGGCACTACTGACAATCTGGACACACTGATGCGTTGTTATGAGAGGCTGTCCTGTGATTTGTACAACATTTACCTCTACTCAGCAGATGGCAGTACAATGCCCTCCTCCCTACCCCAATCAGCTATGATGACCAAAAACACCTCCAGGGATTGAAAGATTCTTTTCCACTAAGCTTCTGGGGCTCCTCCTCCCTGTTTTTCCTCTTCTCTTTCTTTCTCTTCCTAGACTTCTCTTTTTCATTTAAATGTGTGCCCTTGGTGAGTTCACCCCTCACCATGGCAATAAATATCATCCATATGGTGACCTCCCCCAAACACACAGACACACACACCTCCCACATACCTAGCCGAGACCTTTGCCTTCAACTCCATGCTCACACTGCCAACTGCCTACCTGACATCTCCGCTTGCAGAACCAGGAGGCATCCCAAACTTAATGGGCCCAAAGTCGAGCTCCTGATCACTCCCCTCCATGGTTTAGCCCATCTCAATTAATGAGAACTCCACTCCTAACAGATGTTCAGACCAACACTACTCAAGTCATTCTTGATCTCTCTCTTTCTCTTATATCTCAAATCAGGGTACATTAGTCAATCTTACTGCCCTGCCTTCAGAACGTAACTGACAACATCTCACCCCTTCTACTGTTACCGTCTTGGTCTAAGTCACCATCAACTCTAGACAGAGTACTGCCCTTGCTCCCTTTCAACCTATTCTCAACACAGCAGCCAGACTGATCCTGTTACACGTCACTTCTCTGATCAAACTCTGCCAATAGTTTTCCATCTCATTCACAGCAAAAGCCAAACTCCTCACACTGGCCACCAAGTCAGTATTCAAGCTGCCTCCTCACAGCAGAACCCCTCAACGGCCCGACCTCGCTTCACCCACTGTTCTCCCATCGCTCATTCTACTCCAGTCATGCCGGCCTTGGGGCTGCCACACACAGCAGGCACGTTCCCACCTCCTGGCCTCACTGTCCCCTCTGGCTGGAACACGCTTCCCCTAGACATCCAGTTGACTCACCCCCACAGCTCCCTTAGAACTTGACTCAGAGGTCAGGCTTCCCCTGAGCACCCACCGTAACTGCCACCACAACCCCACACACGTACAGACACCTCCTTTCTCTGGTTTAGTTTTTCCACAGCACTTATACTTTCTAACGTACCACGTAATTTACTCATCGATTTTGCTTCTCTCCCCCGCCACTCCATGAAGGCAATGATTTCTATCTACTTTGTTCACTGAGAGACGGCACCTAAAGCAACACATTACATACAGTAGGCACTCAATTAAGTAGTTGTTGAAAACTGAGTGGATCTATGCGGTCATTCTACAGGGACCAGAAAATGCTGACTCAACTACTCAAGTTCTATGTCTTAATTCAACGTCTTCATGTTTCAAAACAGGAAACTTAGTCCCAAGCATGTTAACTGACTTCTCTTAAGTCAGTGATGGAGTTTTGGAAAGGACCTCAGATGAGTGCTCTCTTTAGAGAAGTGCCATTCAAAGCGCCATCTGTAGATGCTAACGGGTCTGCAGTGAGATAAATGCAAAACGGAAGAAGAATGACAAAAAAAAAAAAGAGAGAGAAACCAAATAAAGAAAACAAAAATAAGTGAGAATGTTTGCAGACTTTTATAGCAATATGATATCGCTATGACTTTTACAGTATTTTGTAAAAAGTATTCATCTGCATCAGATTGGTGATAAAACAAAGACACACCCAAACTGCTCTTTCATTCCAGATAGTTAGAGAAGCACTACCCGAGACTACCACACTGTTACATAAATTCCAATGGACAACTTTTTGGTCCTAATGTAGTGCTTAAACAGGGATAACATTTCCCGTTAATAAGCTTCTTTCCCGTAATTTTCCCATTATCACCATCCAGTGCACAGTTAAGAATAGTGATAGTTTTTAGCAGCTCATAACAGCCAGTTCAAGAAATACCACCCACTGGAAATATGCATTTTTGGGATTTGCTCTGAAATACAAATACTCCTCACTCATATGTGGAGCAATGTGTACACTGAAAAAAAAAGAACTAATGAGACAAAATGCAGATTCTCTACAGCGATAAACTCTAAATTTCAGACCTCATCGTTACCTCTATAAACAGAAACTTAAAACCAACAAATCTGAGACAATTAAGGCTCCCAATTACTCTAAAAACAAAAGTGAATGGGAAATAGTGTATTTGCCAGTAACTCAGAGACACTGAAACCAACCTTGGATTTCAATATTTAGGCAAATCATCATCTAATTTATGAAGCAGAGACAGTTCCAAATAGTGCTTATAGCATGGACAATGGTTCTTAAAAAAGAGGTCAGAGGTTAAAATGTTGTAGGATTGTATAAAGCTTAGTAAACAGAAAAACAAAATCATACATAATAAACTTAGGTGGAGAATTTGGGTTAATCAAACATTTGATTATATGCTAATAAAATTAACATCTATCCAAAAAGGGACTAAATATGATTTTAATTGGCAGAGGAATGATAAAATGTACTTCATATCTTAGATGAGCATCAACTTTCTTTAGAAGGTATACATGTGGAAATGATATTCATAAAACATATGGCTATCAGAATAGGTAAACCAATTTTACCTATGAACAAAATTTCAAAGTTTGGGGTGTTTCTTTTTTCGTTGACAGTGGATTGTTTTTTTTTAAGACAGTAGAGGAATCGGAGAAAAAGAAGAAAGGTCCACTGCAATTCACATTTTTGTGCCCAGTTATTTCAAAAAAAAGTCAGGAAGCAAAAGGACATTTCACATGAACAACCTTCTAATCAAATTCATTTTTTAAAAACAACTACAAAATTTTAAAGCAATTCCTAAGTACTTTAAAAACAAAAGTTATACAATTCTGGATATTTAGGTATCATCCTCTAGATCAGGGGTTAGTAAAGTATGGCCTGAAGGACTTGACTTGCCATTGGTTTTGTGAATTAAGTTTTACTGGCATACCCATTCACTGACATATTACCTATGGCTGCTTTTGCTGTTCCAATACTACCAAGTAGCTGTAACAGAGACTGCATGGCCTATTAAGCCTAAAATGCTTACAATCTTGTCTTTACAGAATACGCTTGCCAACTCTTGCTCTAGATCACCAAAACACTGCAGAATGGACATGATAATTCTTTTAATCATAGAAAAATCATTAACTTTTAAATTACACAAAAATCATTAATCGCTTTTATTTTGCCATATCTCCTTTAATAATGAAGGAAGGGATACTTTGGGTTAAGGCTGATGGCTATCTTCTAATTGATTTGGTAGTATTCCCTCATTTAAAAAAAAAAATCTGTGCATCTACTATGGTGAAGCCATAAATGTGTACAAATGTTTTAAAGGGCAACTTAGCAATAGCTGTTAAAATTTTAAATACACAGAACCTTTGACACCCATTTTTACTTTTAGGAATCAATTTAACAGACATATATGTATGATATATATTATATACTGTATAATTCGTTTATATATATATGTGTATGTGTGTGTATATATATATACACACACACACACACACACATAGAGAGAGAGAGAGAGAGAGAGGGAGAGAGAGAGTGTTCTGTAAAACAAACTCTGTAGAATGCCAATTATATAAGTGTACATATGTTTGTATGAGCAAGAAAAATATCTGGAAGGATACATGTCAACTTGTTATCAGAAGGAATTCCAGAGCAGTAGAATGGTAGGAAGGAAGGACAGGAGATTCTTATGTTGCATTTTTTTGTGGAATCACATCACAGTTGTATTTAAACTTACGTAAATTCTATGATGTAGGCAGAGGATAGGGAGAGAGAATGAATATAAATGAAATACTTCAGGCTATTTTGCCTGCTATTCCCCTGAAGACCATTTGCCCAGAGAGTACAAGATGGGAAAAATCAATGTACTACTTCCTCTGCCCATCACAGTTCCCATGAGCCTCTCTGGGTTTGAGCATTTCCCCACACTGATCTGTGCTTAGCTGCGAATTTTTTTTGTACAAGGCCTAAACACAAGCCATCGGCCTTACCTAGTGCTTAATTAAAGAAACAGTGATCTGTTCCAATGTTGGAGAAAAACCAGTTGTGTTATACTTGCTGAAAGAAAATATGTGGGTTTCCAACATAATACTGTACTCCTAGGGAGGGATTTTCAAGGTAACATTAAATACAATTTTCATCTTAGAGGCTGACTATAGCACCTAACCCCCTCCTGAAATACAACTCCATTGCTGTACTGTATACTCTTCTGCTACAAACTGTATTATAACTTTTGTGACTTTAAAACAATAGAAAATAATTCAATGTTTTTGTATGTCTAATATACATCTTTTAAAAAGTCTTGATACACATACCTGTTTACCAGTGAAACCCTGGCAAATAACCTTCGTATCTTTATCAACATAGAGATGCTTTCTGGAAGCTGTATAGGAGCAATGCCGAATTCCATTCTGCTGCACTGAAAAGTAAAGAAAATATGACACATTATAATTTTTCCAAACTTTTGGACTATGAATTTAACCTGGTGACAAAAAAAAAATATCCTCTAATTCAGGAGCTATCTTGTGATAATGGCAACTTTAAATGTCACTTTTTAAATAAGATGTATTAAATACAAAAACTGATTAAAGAAACAAACAAAAAAAGACACTGTTCTATTCTCCAGAATCCCCTCTTTACTGAGAACCACAATTTTGTAGCTTTTTCTGAACTGAGAAAGAAAAGGTTAAGTTTATAATTTTTCTTCCTCAGAAAGAAACCAGGGGCTCACATAAACAGCTCAAATTAAATCCAGGAACTAAAAACTAGGTATCACTCTTACTAATAATGTTTACTAAATAGCCACATGCTTTCCCCATTTGACCCAACATTTTTAAGCCCAACATCTATAAGCAAAAGATGAGCTAAGAGGCAAACTTTGTCAGAATTACTAAGAACTACTTTGCAACTCATTCCCCAGTAATAATATTAACATTAAATGTTAAGTCATAGAATAAAACTTGTCTAAAATATAATCCAAAATTACTTAATTTGGTCTCTTCTGATTAAGTCTCAAGACCTCACATATAAAGGAAATAGGGAAAATAAAATAAATAGGAAAAGTAGATGAGGGAGAAACATGTAAAAAATATCTAAGTTATTGTCAGCAAACTACTACTACCTCAGTGAAAACTGAGAAATCTTAAGTAGCTCCTAAAGCCAGCTCCCCATATTTCAAATATCAGCAGAAAGTAGAGCACAGATGATTTATGTGGGCTACCTTCTAAACCCCCATTAGAATCCCAACCTGCTGTCTCTGTGGTCCATTCCTGGCCCTTTCAAAGTGCCAGCACCTACCACTAAGGTAGCCCATGAAAGCTAGGCCCAGAAAAGAATACCTCATCATAAATTTGTCCAGGGTCCACTCAATGCTTTTTGTCCTGAATCACTGCTCATACCCTCCTAAATCCTCAGATCTCAGATTCCGTAACTGATCTGCTTCTGGCCCTTTGAACACCCCTTGATTCATCTTCAACTCACATACTGACCTCAGCTTCCAACAACTTTGAATTTTGTAGTCCCCTGTACCTCTAAGGAAGAGACAGGCCCGGAATCTGCCCTGACCAACCAGGAGAGAAGTATTCTGCGTGCACACAGATCAGCTGCAATCTTGGCCTAGACTATGCTGAACAAGGGACCCTGAGGGAGCACTGAGGGTCAAGTCCTGGCCCAGTGAGCGCAGCTAAGCACCTTAACCTGGGCCAGTGAACACCACGACAGAAACTGTGGTCTGAGAGCCCACCCTAGCCAGTGCTTGCCCTTGGCTCCCAGTTCTCCCAGCTGGAGACACAGAACCACAATACCTGTGGAAGAACTTTACTCCCCTCTGCTATTCTTGTCAGGACTTGCCCAACAGTCCCTCCCACTCTTGGAATACTCAATAAATAGTCCATCTATCAGGAGTTTCCAGACAGGAAAGGTACAAGATTTGATTACAAGAGCAAATAAGATCAGGACATCTGGAGCCCAAACTTGATAAAAGGAAATACTTGCTTTTTGAAGGTAAAGTTTAGTCTTCCACAAGTACTCTTACACTCTACCTTAACAAAGGAGACATCAGACAGTTCAATTCTCCTTCCATGGGGCAGAAGTGGCCCTGTCGCCCTGAGAAAGCACAGGTCTGCCTACATTCATAAAGCATGGCCTCAATACCAGAACAACTCCTATCACTACCTTCTCCTATTCCTTCTCCTACTCCAGACCTCCTGGATCAACTCCATGGAGCTCAAGACTTCACAGCACCAGAACTCTGGTGCTCATAAAAACTACATCCGCCAAGTATGACGAATAGCAGCTCACCTACCAGACAGCCTTGTGGCCCTCTGGTATTGCTCAACTTGTACAATGACCCTGCCGTTCTACAGCAGCTAGTGAAATGGATCTTGGGAGATTTATCATGCATATGTGTGTGCATGTGCTCTTCCCATCTACTGTATGAGCCCATACCTAGGCTTCAGGTAAGCTAGAACTAATAGACTATCATCACCTTTGAACCAACCCCAAAATACATGTTCAAAGATAAGGAAATGAAATTCCTGACCACATTCTGTCCCAACGAGAAAGCTGTACAATGCCAGACAAGGTGTCACTGGTACTGAAATGAGACGATGCTAGAATCAAGCACTTACGAAACCCAGAGAAAAACCTGAGGCACCCAGCAAGCCACGGTGCTCCATAATCACCATAAATGCCTTTTTGATTCCAGACACTGGAAGACGAATCTGCCCGATCTCTGGCCCTTTACACCATGCACACTCTCCCAGTCGCCATGGCTGTGAGGAGGACCCCAGACACCTGCCACTCCATGCCACCATGACACAGGTAACAAGTGGTGGCCCTATTTAAGGTAATACTGTTATCAAATCAATTGTAAGTCTTACCATTGGTGACATCAGAGAATCAAGGAAATTCTTTCTCTTTTGCCATTTGTTTCCATTCAGACAGATATAATGCAAAATATGTTTATATTCCAAGTAAAACTCACCAAATTTTAAGTCACTTATGTCATTTTCCTTATTCTTCCCCACCACAGATAATCCAAGCCCAGAATCACAGGTTGGAGGCTCCCCAGCGAAAGCAGCCTCTCCTCATCCCCACCTCTGCACCGCTTCACCTTCCCTCCCACAATCCCACCACTCTCTAATCCAGCAAACTACCAGCTGCTGTAAATATTAAATCCGTCAGACTGGTCATTTTCTTTCCCTGTTTGATTTCTTCTCCATCCAAATTATCAATCAAATGCCTTAACTAAAAAAAAAAAAAAAACCTATTCTACCTCTGCTGAAGAATGTAAAGTGGTTTAAGTACAAATCTTCAATTGTCTGTCCACTGCTTAAAGAAGCCCAATCACATTTTGGTTTTAAACACAAACCTGATCTCTATGACAAAACCACCAAATAACTACAGTAAGCTATTTCCTAAAAAAAAGCCTTGAACACAGGACATATGTTAGTGGCCAAACCATCTTACAAATATTTCTCACCTTTCAATCAGAGTCAACGTACTCAATCTCCTGAGAATTTCTCTTGCATTAATTCATATAAGTTCACATTTAAATAAAACATTGTACAGTGAGGAATCTTTAAATCTTCACATCACATTCATGACTTGTGAATATAATGGGGGGTTTGTAGGGGATCTGAGATTAAGAAAAATGGAAACTGTGAACACTTTCATGTGGTATCTAATCATAAGCACCACACCTGCACACTGAAGAGTGCACACATTCTGTTCCTTTCTTTACTGCATTATTTCTAAGTAAAATTATTTCAGGCTAAGTTTTCTTTCAAGATTATTTTAAGTCTCATCTAAATACTTTCAGAACTTCTAACTATAAATTCCATGAGTGTAAGGACCATGTCTTCTACACCTTGGTGTCTCCCATGGCATACGGTACAGTGCCTTACGGAGTAGGTGCACAGGAAATGTTTGACTGAATTTCAGGACAAGAGATAGGATCTATGAGAAGAAACACATATAAATATCAGAAGTTCCATCTCTTTTTGTGTGAACTGGAAAAATGTCCATCTTGAACTCCCATTACCAGGAAAGAGGGGAACAAAACCTACATCTATTTTTGTACATGCAAAGATTATTGGTTTCCCAAAAATTCATACAAAGAGTCCAGCCCTAAATGCTACCAGCAATCCTCAAAGCTGTATCAATGTAGTACAAATTCCATGCTAACCTTTCTTCTTTTTTTTTAACAAATGAAATCCAAGAAGCAATAATGTAATACAGATGGACTATTTCACTACAGAAGAAAAGAACCTAAAGCAAAACACAGCATAGTCAGAGGTAAAGGCAGTGACAGACCAGGAGAGCGGTTTCACAACACGTAACAGGCAAGGAGGACAACCTTAGCAACCTGAGCAACACCAGGGGCCAACAGGACGGAGGGGACCAAAGCCGAACAGAAAAATGGACAAAGGCCATAAACAAGAAACACAATTGGTGTCGGATAAATGGTAAATCTACATATGACGTGATATCTGACTTCACTAATATTAAGAAAATGAGTATTTTTAATTAAATATTAGGGCAGCAGGAAGGCCCGAAGTCGGCCACCAGGCAGAATTTCCCAGTGGTGAAGGCCTTGGGTCATCTCCAGAGAATGTGGGTGGAGTCGCCTTCTCTTCAGGTTCTTAGCAATAGGCTAGCCTAACGTTGGGACTGCATCTCAAGCAGCTGAAAGCACAGCCCAGGAACCAGACAGGCCTGGGCTTGAGTTTAGGGGGCAGGTCTTTTGATCTCCCTTGGCCTTGGTCTTCCCTTCTGTAAGTGGAATCACAGCTGCTCACGAGGAGGCTGTGATGCTGATATGAGATGACGCCCGTAACCTGGGTAGCAAAGTGCCGGCTACACTCCCTAAACCGGGTTCACATCTTACCTAAGCACAAAAGTCAATCATTTCCTAAAAAGAGAGAACATACAATTCATATTTTAAAATCAAATAAGTCCAATCAGAAGTGTTTTATGTCTCATGCATATCCTATACATGTTTATGTATAAATATACTAATCCATGTCTACCTATAACATATAGTAGGTACACATATACTAGTAAATTTTTACCATCTAAAACATTTTTAAAGGTGCATCCTCACTGTAAAAATGGGGATAACAATATTATGTACCTCACAGGCAATATGAGAATTAGATGAGTTAATAATATATAGAGCATGCAGAATAATACTTAGCTATTTCACTATTAGCTATTCATTACTGACATAGAATGAGAAGACCAAACTGCTTTGAGATGTTCACTGTGCCAGGATGTCTGCCAGACACAAGGGGTTCAGGGGTAAACAAGATGGACTGAGGCCCACGTGAAGCTTCCTGCCCTGTAAGACAGCTAAACATTAAACAAAGAAACACAAAACCACAAAAGTGCCAACTGTAATAAAGGCTGTGAAGTAAAGGGACTGAGTAATCTGAGAGAGAAATTTGTATCGGTCAACCACATGCAGAGTCCTCTCCCCTGCAGAGAGCAACCACACCATTTGCAAGATGGCTGAAGGGTGGATGCAAGCTGTGGCCAAAAAGCACCTGCCCAGATGGGACTCAAACCACAGATGGCATTGTGTGACCAGTACCGTGCTCCTAACCAGTAACCTGAGACTGTTCATGAAAATACTCCTCCAACTCCCCTCTCAAACTATGTCCTTGTTACTCACTTATTCCTGCATGTATTCCTGATTTTAACAAATGTATACTTATTCATCATATGTATTATGCATATATAATCTGCAGGCTATTGGGGTCCTTACCTACAGGACCTTAAAGTATAGCAGAGTAGCTCAGCAGCCACTTACTTCCAAACCCCAAACAATCCACCATTCAGATGTGAAATTATATATTCATTCAGTATTTACTTACAAATGAAGTGTAATTGGCTCTAAGTATCATATTTCATCAAATCTAAAACACCACTGATTTTAACAAGCACTATTAAGCACTAGTATGAAAAAAATGCTGCCAATTTACTGTAAGATACCATCAATTATAAGATACATCCCAATTTTAGGAATGTTATAATGTACAAAAATGTGGGTCTATGGCAACAAAATGCCTGTCCTTTGGTGAAATGAAATTCTTCCCCTATACTTAGAGAAATTATTTTTAACATCCCCAATTAAGTTTTTATGGAAAAACAAGTTTGAGGTCAGAAAATCAAGCCACTTTCTCATGGCTACATTGATACCTTTAGATCGAGGCCATTTTGTATTTCTGGAATAAAGATTTGGTTCTTGGATGCAATGACAAGAGATACCAGGTATCAGAAACATCACTACTGAGGGTCCCCGTTTCCATGCTACACTTCTAAATGTCTTCCGGATTCCAAAAACAGTCTTACACAACTTGGCAAACACATGGAAAAGGCAGGTGACACCTTTGAGCTGAGTAGTAACCTTCTCAACAAACCAGTGAGGATGCCAAAGAAAAAGAAAAATCAGAGCTTCAAAAAAAAGAAGGCTCAGAGTATCACCCAGCATGTATTTAGTAGAAAGGACACTGCAGAGTCAGAAGACCTGAGCTCTAGTACCCATTCTGATATTGGCTAGGAAACTTCTGGGGCTAATTTCCCCTTCTGCCAAACAAAGGTATGGGACCAACTGGACCACTTTTTGGCATCAAAACACAGTAATTCTGAAGTTCAAAAATACTGGCTCTTGAATAGACATTTTTCCAAAGAATACATACAGATGGCCAGGTACATGAAGAAGTGCTCAACATCACTAATCATCAGGGAAACACAAATCAAAACCACACTGAGATTTCACTTCACACCTGTTAGAATGGCTATTATCAAAAAGACAAGAAATAATAAGTGTTGGTGAGGATATGGAGAAAGGAAACCCCTGTGCGCCTTTAGTAGGAATGTTATTGGTGCAGTGACTATGGAAAACAGTACTGAGGTTCCTCAAGGTATTAAAAATAGAACTGTCATATGATCCAGCAATTCCACTTCCAAGTATTTATCTGAAGGAAATGAAAACCCTAACTTGAAAAGAAGCCCCACGTTCACTGCAGCACTATTTACAATAGCGAAGATATGGAAACAACCTAAGTGTCCATCGATAGAAGAATGGATAAAGAAAACGTGGTATATTTATTAATATGCACACACAGACACACAATATGGAATATTATTCAGCCATAAAAAGAGAAAATCTTGCCATTTGTGACAACACACATGGACCTTGGGGGCACTACCCAAAGCAAAATAAGTCAGAGAAAGACAAATACTGTATGATCTCACTTATATGTGGAATCTAAAAAAAAAAAAGAAAGAAAAACACAAAACCTGAGCTCACATGTAAAGAAAACAGATTGGTGGTTGCCAGAGTTGAGGGGGAGGGGGCAAGTGGCTAAAGGGGGTCGAATGGTACAAACTTCCACTTATAAAATAAGTCATGAGGATGTAATGTACAGCATGGTGACTATAGTTAATAATACTATATTGCACATTTGAAAGTAGCTAAAAGAGAGCAGATCTTAAAAGTTCTCATCACAAGAAATAAAAATGTGTAATTATGTATGGTGATAGATATCACAATAGACAGATAGATATTACAATATATACAAATATCAAAATATTAGGTTGTACACCTAAAACTAATATAATGTTTTACGTCAATTATACCTCAGTAAAAATAAAAAATACTAGCTCTTGTTCCCTATTTATTCTCAAAGATCCAACTTACAGGAACTACTGGCTTATGTTTAAAGCAACCTTGCACTACCTCATACTTCTTGAAAAGTTTCACTATTTCAGTTTCAAAGGTGTTTATAAAATCCTTAAGCTTTCTCATGGAAGAAATCTTTCTCATTTTTCATTTTATTTTCTCTCCCCACTTCAACTGGGTTCTTTCTCTTTTTTCCTAAGAACTGGTTATTTTGGTTCAGTAATTTCTATTGATAAATATTCTAAGCTGCCCCCAACAGGTCTCTGGAAGGCATCTACAAGTGTTTGGGGTTTTTTCCTAACTCAAATCAACATTGCAACACTTAAGACCTTCAGCACAAAATGTACTAACATTTAAAACTTAAGAGAATAACGGGGACAAAACTCCCTAGCAACTCTAGTTCTATTACTAACCTCAGAGACTAAATAATTTGTGACTGCCTTTAAAAGAAGTTTGCAAGGTGATACTGTTATGGCTGCGTTTTTTCTACTGTGAGTGGAAATGGGCTTAGAAATGTGGCATGGGAAAAAGATTTGGGAGATTTAGAGGTTTTTGAACATTAACCCTAGAGTTTGTAACCTCTCTAATATAAGAGATACCTTGGTTTAGATCTCAGACCTCTCAAACCATTAGTGACAGGGTAATCACGTGACTAGGATAATTCAAGGCCACTCCAGCAACAGAAGCTAAACTAGATGACCTCTTAAGGCCTCAGGATCCAGAGAGTCTAGGAATACAGAAGTTCCAGTTATGTGAGAACAGGATTGTTAAGTATTGCTAAGGGTGGATTCAAGATCCTGATCTTGTAGACACTCTTTCTTTCTTCTCTAGACTCTGCTCCTAAGACAGCAAAGGATTTTTCAGAAATTCAGACAAGCAAGACCCCAGAAGAAAAAGACATCGGTATAACTAATCCCTTTTCTCCTTCTGCCTACAACATACTAAATTATCCTTTAAATTACATAATAAAAATCTCCAGAAAACTTTCCCAAATAAACCCAACTTCTTCCTACTTGCTAAGGTTTGTCCTCAAGTGATCTGGTAACTAAGTGTAGCTACAGAGTGTACAGTCATCGTTGTACACTTTTAAAATGTAATCTTCTCAAGAAATGAACTAAGTCTCATCCAATATTCAGTAGCAGGAATAGAATTAGAAGCAAAGCAGAAGAAAGGGAGAGAGAAGAAAACTAACTTTGGTTGAGTGTCTATTATATTCCAGGTGCTTTATATAAATTGTTTCACTTATTCTGCATGGTGAACCCAGATCATCCTGTACTTCATCATTTCTAGGATGCACACTTGTTTCATTTGTTTAAACATTTCTTAAATCTGGATGCAACTGATAACCAATGGTGTGTCACAATTTTAATTAGCAATCATTTCCCACTTTTAGTGGTAGACCCAACAGCAGTGCATCTTACAAGTGATGGTGTCTCAGATTCATTAAAATATGGTAATGTTTTCATGATACGTGACACAGAAATTGAGAAGTAGATTTAGAAACATCCCCCAGAGTTATTACATAGACTGTACAGGACTAGCCAGACTTCAAACCCTGATGTGGCCGGTTCCAAAGTCTTCTCCTACATAACCTACCTAACAAACACAGAGACTTTGAACACAGCAAGAATTTTCAGCAGTCAGCGTTACTAGCAACCTTGGGTGTTAAGTTTTCAGGAACTGAAGAATTCACACCGCCTGATGGAGACATTACAAATAAGTTGGTTAAGGTCCCAGCAAACCCTAAGCTTCTAGGAGTTTTCTGGGCTGTGCACCCTTCTGGAGATTCACCCTACAGTCTATGGAAAGGACAATTAAAAGTGTACGACCGTCCTGTACAAAGCTCAGCCTCATCCTCCAATTTCCTACTGATATCCTCCCCCTACCTCTCAACCCACTCACCCTCCCAGCTGAGTTCATCCTGGACCACCTCACCTCTCACGCCCCAAAAGAGCCTGTCTAGATGCCTCCCCCAGCCCGCCGCCACTCATCACCGTGGGATCAAGGGTGTGCCCCCGGATCTGCAGGGCTCCCAGACCCGAATCCTGGCTCAGCCACTCAACGTCCCTGCCCGCCAGCTGCCTAAGCCAGGCCCCCGCCCCACATATCCAGCAAAGCTCCCTCCATCCCAGAGGGTCCCCGACTTGGGACCCCCGCCGAGCTCCGGCCCCGGAGGGCCCAGCCGCGTCCTAGACTAGGACGCCGGGCCCGGGGGGGCCGGGAACTCGCGGAGGCTTGGAGGACAGAGCCCCGGCCGGACTCACGGAGGAAAGCGCGGGACAGGAGGCGGGCG
Source organism: Balaenoptera acutorostrata (assembly GCF_949987535.1). NCBI lineage: Eukaryota > Metazoa > Chordata > Mammalia > Artiodactyla > Balaenopteridae > Balaenoptera > Balaenoptera acutorostrata. Next base: position 16,421,754 of record NC_080075.1, on the reverse strand, counting down.
GCGGCGAGGCCGCTGCTGCCAGAAGTCATGGTCGCAGCAGCAGGGGCAGCGGCGAGGGCTGCGGTCATCCGCCAATGACACTCCCAGGCCCCCGGGAAACCCGGCCGGGGCCGAGGCTCGAGGAGGAAGTGGGTGGCCAGAGCGTTCGCCGGAATGAATGTCCCCCCGCAGAGATGTCTTCACCCAACGCTGGGTCTCGCAGGTGGAGGAGAAAAAGGGCATCTTAACGAAGAAGTAGACAATAGCTCGTCTCTTCCCCGGAAACGTGGTTTTGATTCAACATTACTAACAACGGCAGCTCAAGGGAAACCCCACTGTGGCCGGCCGGCGCGGGGTATTGTGGGAAATGTAGTTCGATGGCCTCAACTTGTTAGTAGTTTAAACGGGGGCCTCCGGGAAGGGACTAGAAGGAGGAAAGATTGAGTCAAACCCAGGGCATGCGGTGTCAAAAGGAATGAGGAAACAGTGAGGCGAGGTGCAGAGAGCAATGCAGAACTTTACAAGGCCCTTCCAAAGCCAAGGTGCCGACCTTCCTTCATTTCCCCATCTACCATATGGAGAAGATCATACTCCTCACCCCCTACCCTTGCGAGGACCGGGAAGAATTACCAAAGGGAACAGTGACTCTGAACTCGCGCAGTGAAGATGAGGATGTGAAGAGAAAGACCAAAAGCTACTTTCCTGGCACCTAACTTCTTGGAATATGGATCTTTTGGTTAAACAAGCTATCATGCAGCCTTTGGCTAGCACTGAGTGAGTGCCTCTTCCCTGGAGATCCTGGAGGACTGAAGTTATAGGTCAAATGCGACCGCTTGTTGTTTGAACAAAGCGTTCACTCCTCTCTAAGAGCTTTAGAAGGAACCTCCGAGAGTTCTAGAGTCAAAGGGTTAACAAGAGATAAAGTAATCCAACTCCCTGCCTCCAACCATGCTTCTGAGAGTCCTCATCATTATCATCAATGAAGTTATGATTCTAACTCACTTTAGTCATGATAATTTACACGGAGATACGTGGTGTAGGAGTGGGATTACCCAGGGAGATTGCCCAGTATTTCCTCTATGACCCAGATATTGCCATCCCTGCTTGGACTTGACTGCGCACAAAATCCCTCCCTCATCTAAGGGATCATGTCCTTGCTATCATTTAAATGCTCTCAGTGGTTTCCAGATAGGTCCAGTATGAAGAATTATTTTCAATAGCAACATTCTTCTGCGCTTTCACATGATAATAGTTACATTTTTATTTCATTTCATTGATTAAATGCATGATGACAAAAACATATATAATTTTGTCATGATTTTAATGACTTTTTACTTCCGCAAGGACCAGGATTTTAGTTTGTTTTGTACACTGACGGTATCATCAGCACCTAGAACAATGCCTGGTACAAAGAGAGAACTCAGTATTTATTGAATTGAACTGAATTGACATATAAAAGAAATACCGTATAACATTATGTATAGAATCTACACACAATGTTTGATGGACCTAAGGATATTTCAATTCCTTGTAAAAACTGCAACTCCACCCCAATTCCATAGCTCATTGGTGGGAGACTATTGCACTAGACACGAACTATACCATTTATCTTTATATGCAGATTGATTTTGGAGTCAGACAGATCTGGATTCAAATTCCAGCTCTGCCACTGGCTATGTGACCTCTGGGTCTCAGGTTTTCTCACTGAGATGGGGATGAAACTCTCTAACTCATAGTAGGGTTATGACCAGTTAATGCATTAATATGTAAAGTTTTTAGTACCTTGTAAGCATTCAAGAAATAGTAGTTATTAAAGAGAAGAACTTTCTTCTTCACATGACAGGATGATATTTTGAAGTTTTTACTGATGTCAGGAACCAGATGTAGAATAGGATATTTCCATTTGGCAACAAGCCATAATTACCTCCACATCCTATGGAAAGGAGCCTAGAAGCTACCTCTCTCCAGATTTCCTTAAGAGGTGCCCAGACTTGTCTTTGGATTCTCACTCTCACTCCCTGGCACCTCTAATAAGCAAAAGACTGGAATTCATTGAATAAGGGACTTTTTTTTTAACATCTTTATTGGAGTATACTTGCTTTCCAGTGGTGTGTTAGTTTCTGCTTTATAACAAAGTGAATCAGCTATACATATACATATATCCCCATATCTCCTCCCTCTTGCATGTCCCTCCCTCCCACCCTCCCTATACCACCCCTCTAGGTGGTCACAAAACACCAAGCTGATCTCCCTGTGCTATGCGGCTGCTTCCTACTAGCTATCTATTTTACGTTTGGTAGTGTATATATGGCTATGCCACTCTCTCACTTTGTCCCAGCTTACACTTCCCCCTCCCCATATCCTCAAGTCCATTCTCTAGTAGGTCTGCATCTTTATTCCCGTCTTGCCCCTAGATTCTTCTGACATTTTTTTTCTTTTTCTTTTTTTTTAGACTCCATATATATGTGTTAGCATACAGTATTTGTTTTTCCCTTTCTGACTTACTTCACTCTGTATGACAATCTCTAGGTCCATCCATCTCACTACAAATAACTCAGTTTTGTTCCTTTTTATGGCTGAGTAATATTCCATTGTATATATGTGCCACATCCTCTTTATCCATTCATCTGTTGATGGACACTTAGGTTGCTTCCCTGTTCTGGCTATTGTAAATAGAGCTGCAATGAACATTTTGGTATATGACTCTTTCTGAATTATGGTTTTCTCAGGGTATATGCCCAGTAGTGGGATTGCTGGGTCATATGGTAGTTCTATTTTTAGTTTTTTAAGGAACCTCCATACTGTTCTCCATAGTGGCTGTATCAGTTTACATTCCCACCAACAGTGCAAGAGGGTTCCCTTTTCTCCACACCCTCTCCAGCATTTATTGTTTGTAAATTGTTTGATGATGGCCATTCTGACCGGTGTGAGATTGATATCTCATTGTAGTTTTGATTTGCATTTCTCTAATGATTAATGATGTTGAGCATTCTTTCATGTGTTTGTTGGCAATCTGTATATCCTTGTTACAGAAATGTCTATTTAAGTCTTCTGCCCATTTTTGGATTGGATTGTTTGTTTTTTTAATATTGAGCTGCATGAGTTGCTTGTATGTTTTGGAGATTAATCCTTTGTTAGTTGCTTCATTTGCCAATATTTTCTCCCATCCTGAAGGTTGTCTTTTCGTCTTATTTATGCTTTCATTTGCTGTGCAAAAGCTATTAAGTTTCATTTGGTCCCATTTGTTTATTTTTGTTTTTATTTCCATTTCTCTAGGAAGTGGGTCAAAAAGGATCTTGCTGTGATTTATGTCATAGAGTGTTCTGCCTATGTTTTCCGCTAAGAATTTGATTGTGTCTGACCTTACATTTAAGTCTTTAATCCATTTTGAGTTTATTTTTGTGTATGGGGTTAGGGAGTGTTCTAATTTCATTCTTTTACATGTAGCTATCCAGTTTTCCCAGCACCACTTATTGAAGAGGCTGTCTCTTCTCCACTGTATATTCTTGCCTCCCTTATCAAAGATAAGGTGACCATATGTGCGTGGGTGTATCTCTGGGCTTTCTATCCTGTTCCATTGATCTATATTTCTGTTTTGGTACCAGTACCATACTGTCTTGATTACTGTAGCTTTGTAGTATAGTCTGAAGTCCTGAAAGCTGCTTCCTCCAGCTCCGTTTTTCTTTCTCAAGATTGCTTTGGCTATTTGGGATCGTTTTTGTTTCCATACATATTGTGAAATTTTTGGTTCTAGTTCTGTGAAAAATGCCATTGGTAGTTTGATGGGGATTCCATTGAATCTGTTCATTGCTTTGGGCAGTACAGTCATTTTCACAATGTTGATACTTCCAATCCAAGAACATGGTATATCTCTCCATCTGTTTGTATCATCTTGAATTTCTTTCATCAGTGTCTTATAGTTTTCTGCATACAGGTCTTTTGTCTCCTTAGGTAGGTTTATTCCTAGGTATGTTCTTCTTCTTGTTGCAGTGGTAAATGGGAATGTTTCCTTCATTTCTCTTTCAGATTTTTCATCATTGGTGTATAGGAATGCAAGAGATTTCTGTGCATTAGTTTTGTATCCTGCTACTTTGCCAAATTCATTGATTAGCTCTAGTAGTTTTCTGGTGGCCTCTTTAGGATTCTCTATGTATAGTATCATGTCATCTGCAAACAGTGACAGTTTTACTTCTTTTCTGATTTGGATTCCTTTTATTTCTTTTCCTTCTCTGATTGCTGTGGCTAAAACTTCCAAAACTATGTTGAATAATAGTGGTGAGAGTGGACAACCTTGTCTTTTTCCTGATCTTAGTGGAAATGGTTTCAGTTTTTCACCATTGAGAATGAAGTTGGCTGTGGGTTTGTCATATCTGGCCTTTATTATGTTGAGGTAAGTTACCTATGCCTACTTTCTGGAGGGTTTTTACCATAAATGGGTGTTGAATTTTGTTGAAATCTTTTTCTGCATCTATTGAGATGATCATATGGTTTTTATTCTTCAATTTGTTAATATGGTTTATCACATTTTTGATTTGCATATATTGATGAATCCTTTCATTCCTGGGATAAACCCTACTTGATCGTGGTGTATGATCCTTTTAATGTTCTGTTAGACTTTGTTTGCTAGTATTTTGTTGAGGAATTTTGCATTTATGTTCATCAGTGATATTGGCCTGTAATTTTCTTTTTTTGTGACATTTTGTCTGCTTTTGGTATCAGGGTGATGGTGGCCTCGTAGAATGAGTTTGGGAGTGTTTCTCCCTCTGCTATATTTTGGAAGAGTTTGAGAAGGATAGGTGTTAGCTCTTCTCTAAATGTTTGATAGAATTTGCCTGTGAAGCCATCTGCTCCTGGACTTTTGCTTGTTGGAAGATTTTTAATCAGTTTCAATTTCAGTGCTTGTGATTGGTCTGTTTATATTTTCTATTTCTTCCTGGTTCAGGCTCAGAAGGTTGTGCTTTTGTAAGAATTTGTCCATTTCTTCCAGGTTGTCCATTTTATTGGCATAGAGTTGCTTGTAGTAATCTCTCATGATCCTTTGTATTTCTGTAGTGTCAGTTGTTACTTCTCCTTTGTCATTTCTAATTCTATCGATTTGAATCTTCTCCCTTTTTTTCTTGATGAGTCTGGCTAATGGTTTATCAATTTTGTTTATCTTTTCAAAGAAACAGCTTTTAGATTTATTGATCTTTGCTATCCTTTCCTTCATTTCTTTTTCATTTATTTCTGATCTGATCTTTATGATTTCTTTCCTTCTGCTAACTTTGGGGGTTTTTTTGTTCTTCTTTCTCTAATTGCTTTAGGTGTAAAGTTAGGTTGTTTATTTGAGATGTTTCTTGTTCTTTAAGGTAGGATTGTATTGCTATAAACTTCCCTCTTAGAATGGCTTTTGCTGCATCCCATAGGTTTTGGGCTGTTGTGTTTTCATTGTCATTTGTTTCTAGGTATTTTTTTATTTCCTCTTTGATTTCTTCAGTGATCTCTTTGTTATTAAGTAGTGTGTTGTTTAGCCTCCATGTGTTTGTATTTCTTACAGATTTTTTCCTGTAATTGATATCTATTCTCATAGCATTGTGTTCAGAAAAGATACTTCATATGATTTCAATTTTCTTAAATTTACCAAGGCTTGATTTGCGACCCAAGATATGATCTACCCTGGAGAATGTTCCATGAGCAGTTGAGAAGAATGTGTATTTTGTTGTTTTTGCATGGAATGTCTTATAAATAAGAATTAAGTCCATCTTGTTTAATGTATCCTTTAAAGCTTGTGTTTCCTTATTTATTTTCATTTTGGATGATCTGTCCATTGGTGAAAGTGGGGTGTTAAAGTCCCCTAGTATGATTGTGTTGCTGTCGATTTCCCCTTTTATGGCTGTCAGTATTTGCCTTATGTATTGTGGTGCTCCTATGTTGGGTGCATAAATATTTACAATTGTTATATCTTCTTCTTGGATTGATCCCTTGATCATTATGTAGTGTCCTTCTTTGTCTCTTGTAATAGTCTTTGTTTTAAAGTCTATTCTGTCTTATATGAGAATTGCTACTCCAGCTTTCTTTTGATTTCCATTTGCATGGAATATCTTTTTCCATCCCCTCACTTTCAGTCTGTATGTGTCTCTAGGTCTGAAGTGGGTCTCTTGTAGACAGCATATATACGGGTCTTGTTTTTTTATCCATTCAGGCAGTCTATGTCTTTTGGTTGGAGCATTTAATCCATTTACATTTAAAGTAATTATCGAAAGGGAGTTCTTCTGAGTCATGAGTTTTCAGTTTAATATTCTTTTTTCCCACTTCCAGGCAAGTTGGTGGGAAAGGGCTCCTAACAACAACAACAACAACAACAAAAAACGGACATTAAATCCCAGGCTAACTCCCTGAAGAAATTTATGAGCCCACCATAGTGCCCTAGAGTAGATCTGGTCAAAGAATGCTCAAAAAACTTGAGTTTGGATGGCCGACTTAACCCAGAGATTATTGTCTGCTTCCTGTCTGGAAAACTCTAGGCAGGAGGCTGGTGGAGCAGCCTTCACTGACAGGCAGGGCAGTATTTGGTGTGGCAAGGTGTGTAATATTCCTGTGGCTGAAATGGATGCTAGGAAAGAAAGCTGAGCTTCCCCCTAAGAGGATCATCTGCTGGGACAAGGGACTCTAGAATAAAAGACCATGGAAGACCCTCACCACCTGGAGCAGGAGGGGACAGAGGGAGTTACAAGAAGTCAGCCAAAGAGCACACAACTCACATCAGGATACTATGCAGATGGAGTTCCCTAGTCAGGGAAGGAGGAGAGGAGCTATTGAAAAATCCACAAAGAGCCAGAAACCCAGAGCACATGGACCATCAGGATAGAACCACAAATAGCACCATCAAAGAGATTTTATCCAAACATCACCCCACCCCTGCAGGCCAAGAGCAGGGGAGTAAAGGGGAGGAGGAGTAAAGAGAGAAGAAAAGAGACCTTACTCCTTTTAGCTGCAGATTGGGGAGCCATAGATCATGCCAGACCTGTAAGGGGGAGAAGGAGCTTTGAATTAGGTATACTATTGAAGTTTTAAATTGGATTGAATGGGACTTACCATTATTCATTTTAAAAATAGGTTATTTATTCGTATGGATCAAAATTCAAAAGGTACAAAAATTTATATAGTGATAAATCTTCCTTCCACTTGTCTCCCCACCACCCAGTTCTTATAACCTCACATGGCAGTAAGAGGATGAGAGAACTCTCTGGAGTCCCCTCTATGAGTGCACTAATCCCATTCATGAGAGTATCATCCTTGTGACCTAATCACTTCCCAAAGGCCCCCACCTCCTAATACCATCACACTGGAGTTTAAGGTTTCAACATATGAATTTTGGGGAGACACAAACGTTCAAAACATTGCATCTAGGCCCAATTCTGCCAACTTCTTTCTGGAAAGAAAACTACCTTCTAAAGGGAAAAATGGCTGCTTTATCTCTAGTGATAAATGTACACTTAGAGAGAACTGTATTGTAGCCAAGAGAAGCTAGTGCCTCTAGGGCTGATGAGCCAGCCTAAACCCTCAGGTCCCATTGTAAATATCACTAATCCTTTCATAAAACAATGTTGAGAATAGGGAGCTTGTATCCTTGGTCTTGTTTATGGGAGGCACAAATCAGAAACGCTTAGCCTCAGAGAAAGCTTCAGCTTTTGGAAAATTGGGAGAAAGGCTGGGGATTATTTTTCTCTCAAGTACAGCATCAAAAAGGGACATAATCACACAGCACAATTTTAAGAAAGAACCAGCTAACTAACATCACTGGCTGATGTGAGCAGAGGCAGGCTCTTTCCCCTCTCTCCATGCAGGGACTGGTACAGCTAGCTCAGCTGCCTTTGCCTAAGAATGAGGACAAAGAACTTTCTGGCATGCACTTACAGGACCCTCCTCAAAGCCTGTTACAGTTCGTTGAAGGGTTATAGCACCTCTGAAGGGGAGGCTTCATCTGCATTGTACACTTACAGAAATGTCAAGGGCTTTGACCTCTTCTTTAGAAGAAATGGTTTCCAAATATAATTTCTTTTCCCTGTACTTGAACCCTGTTGCAAATTTGGTCCCCTAGGAAGGAGACTCTGAATACCCTGTGCAAGAGTACCCTGGGGACCAGGTCTTATGGAAGGGAAGAGAAGAGAGCAAGATTGGGCAGAGAGAGAGAGAGGTCCAGCTGCAGTGCAGGCCCAATGCCAGTCTTGGCCAGTGCACTTCAGAACTGCCCTGAACCGGGCAAGATGGTCAGTCCTCTATACCCACCACATGCATCATCACCATGTGTGAGCAGCCCTGGGAGGGGCATGATCGTGGATCCAGGAAATTCTCAAAAGGGTGGTGGTGGCCGGGGAGACAGCTGAAGTCTCTCTACCGACAGCACTCCGAGTAGGAGGGGGTCAGCATGTCCTCCAGTGAAGGGGCATCTGGGTGGCCCATCACGGTATCGACCAGATGTCCCTTCCAGGAGAAAGCCCGGTGAAAAAGCAAGAATCCTCAGCAAAACCATAAAGAAGACCACTTGGTTTGGGTGTCACTCCTTTGCCCACTCTGTGACCATCTCCTACTGAAGGGGGACTCCTTTCCTTTTCCCAAGATAACCAGCACTCTTCTGTACTGTCCAGCACTGGGCCAGCCATTCTATCACAAGGTTTCTCATCGCCTTGAGAAGTGGAGCAATGCTGTCTCCTAGGGATTAGATACACTAGGACAATGGCGTAGTTTAATAGATAGTCCCTCCCAAATTATACGTTCGCATTTTAACAAAGATCACCAATGTCTTCACACAAATGAATGATTCATGTTGAGAATTTCTGGAATTATAGCCGGGAAAGCTGTTTTCTCACACCTCTCTGATTCTTCTAGGATAACTTTCCGTCTTCATCAAGAAAACATCTTTAAAAGTTTTCTCTCTTTCTCTCTCTTTCTCCATATGTATGTGTATGTGTGTAGGCATATATATGTGTATATATATGTGTGTGTGTGTGTGTATGTCTGTGCATATGTGTCTGTGTTTACTTTCTTATTTATTTATTTTTTTTTGTAGTAGATGAAAATCCAAGACACAAGGAAAGAGCAAGTTTCCTTGAGAATCTAGGATGTAGCTCAAGACGTAACATTGTGTCCAACTCTGCAGCCTAGTGGAGGGGCAAGAAGAGCCTGCAAGAATCAATACTAAAAGAAGAGAAAAGCAAGGCCCTGAGGCCTTGCAGAGGAAAGAAGAGAGTTCTTGGGAAGCTGGTTATAGCCTGAGAAAGGACCCCAACCTGGAGGAGAATGACCCATATTCTTGGAAGACAAAGGATTCCACAGAAAACAACTCCAAAGGCTACCAGGTCATGGAGGCTCTGGCTCAGTCTTATCACTTATCTGTATGCAGCATTTTCATAGCCCAGGGCTCTGAAAATGGCCTTTTCCCTGAGGCTTTATATATTTGTGAAGTAAATGAAAGTGTTGGGCTTTGAAGAATGATATCACCTGACAGAAGTTGAAAGGCTCTGCATGGACCCAAGAGGATGCACACCCTTCCAATTCCATTCTGGAACATTGTCTAACATGCCCACCAGATTGTTACTTCATTCTCTAGAAGGATGAACCTATATTTAGCTTTGCTTCATGTTTCATACAAAGGTAATATACTTGTTCATTATATTATATTTTACAGATAATTTCTACTTTTGGGTTTATTCTTTTCAATATCTTCCAAATACCCTCCAAGGTTAACACATTACTTTTCTAACCAGAAAGAATAATCAATAGTTTGGGTTTTTATGGATGAAATGATGTGATTAGGACCCAGACTCTGTGAAGCTCTATGTTAGCTTACAGATTTTTGTCTGGCACAGATGCAAATTGTTTCTATCCAGCAGAAAAAGTAACTCCAAAGTTTTTAACCCCCTCCCGCTCAAGTTTTATTGCCCTGCTGGATAATTCCCAGTTTTATATGTCACTTGGAAATAGCTGTGCCTCAGTTTCCTCACTTATAAGTAGGGTTGTCGTGTGGTTGAAATGAGATATTCCATGTAAAACACTAAGAAAAGAAACTAGTAGATAGTAAACACTCAGTAAATGTTGCCCATTATTATCACAGGCTCATTTAACTGAAAAATCCAGGGCATATCCTTCAGGCGTAGCTCAAATAAGTCATGAGGACTTGTCTCACTCCAAACTTACCTCCTCACAACTCCAATAAAATCCTTCACTGAGAGAATGCTTCCATCTTGGTTCCTCTAGCAAGGGCACTGGGACTAACTGATTGGAAAGACATGCATGCACTTGTAGGTGCAGGTGTCAGTGGGGTGGGCAGAGGTGGGCAGCAGGCATTCCTGGCAGAGGCAAGGCCACAGAAGTGACTCTGTGCCCTGGAATCTGTGTCTTGCTGTCATGGCTCAAGGCCCTAAAGTCATACACCAACCCCAATATCCCTGCTTACGCCTACTTTGTGATTTTAGCTTGTGACTTTCAAATGCTTAATTGGTAACGATTAACATGGTATCTTTCCTTAAAAATGGTTCCCTATGAATTTAGCCCTAAGAGACACAGGATGAAATGGTAAATATGAAAGAGACAATATTTAAATTGAAAAACAAATGAAAATATCCTCTGCTTTTCCACCCAGTGCTGGTGAAAGGGACACAGCTCACAAATATATGGAACAGAATATACATGGGCTTCACCATCAGAAAACCCATGTTACCAAACAGCGTTCTTGGCCTCCTTAATCAATAGAAATTGATCAGAGGCCAGACCAGAAATTCAGGCAAGGCTTTATTGGGGCCGCTACTGCAGCAGGGGGTAGTGAGAACAAATAACATGTTCGCTTGCCTTCTGGCTCACTGAGGAAGGGTGAGCTGGTTCCTTATATGGGTGAGGGTAGGGGCGGGTTCAGGGGTCAGGCCAGAGGGGTGGCTTAAGTGATTTGTCCACCCCTTTGATGGTGTTGTGTGCAGGGGGCATGCACAGTACCCTGCTTTTGCTCCCAGCTCTTCAGAAGTGGCAGTTGGGGTTTTTTTGGTCTTTTTGTATCTTATTGTCCATATTTGCCCCAACTGCTCATGCACACAGTTATTTTTAGTCCCTTATAGTTTCTTTGTATTTTGTTGCTTGCCGAGACATTTGTCCAGGTGCAAACACTGGAGCAAAGGGTCCCAGGTCCCAGGTCCCAGGTCCCAGACTGTCTCACCTGGAGCTCAGATCTCTGTCCCAGCTGTTTTCAAAGGATCCCAGGTGATTTCCTGTGCTGTGACATACATGGCAATTTCTTTTCCTGAAGAAAAGGGAACCTCCGTCCAACACAGACACATACACCTTCACAAATTTAATCTCCAGAGAGTATCCCTCTTGTATGGCTTTCACGAACAATATACTTTTTATAACTATATATAAAATATGGATCATAACACCTACCTCACAGGGTTATTATAAGGTATAGAAGGAACAACGCACACAAAAAGTACATTGCACACTTCCTGGCACGTGGAAGGTCCTTGGTCAATGTTAGTTCACCTATTGGTATTGGAACTGGCATTTAAGGAATGCCTCCAGGTAAAATAGATGGCCAAAAGTTTTGGATCTTCCTGAAAGTGGAATAGAACCAGACAGACACTTAATGTATCAAGCTACTGAATAGCATCACCTCAAGTGAGAAGCTGAGAGCAGGTTGTTTTCCCAGAGCCGTAAACCAACCTGGGCTCTGTCAAGCCCAGTATTCACCATCTCACTCATGAGAGGCAGCAACCCCAGATTCACAGCTGTGTTTTCTCCACCACCACTATTCAGGAGATAGCTCCTTGGGGCAGACTTGAACCTCATTATCAGGGCCCGGCAGACGTGGCTCTGAATGACACTCCAGGTTTTGCAATCAGTTTGTTCTCATTGTCAGAGGCAATCATAATGTTCTGAGCATGATTTCTGTAGAGGGGGCCTGGGAGACTTTCCAAGCCTCCCTGGCTTGCTTTCCTGCCATCAGGACTCAGGCCCCCAGGAGGAGGCAGTTAAAAATCCAGGTATCACACAAGTGGGAGATGGCAGTGAGGGCAGCACGTTTTATTTAACTCCAGGTTTTTCTTGCATTTTATTTTACTCTGAGAATTAATCCCAAAACTGGGGAAGCAAAACCCCTCTGTCATCAAAACCAATATACTAACGAGAGAAAAGAAAAATGACACGCCCTAGGTCATATATTTAGAATGAAACAGATCAAAGATTATCACCCACATCCCTTAACACCTAGGCTCAATGCTGCTTCAGAGCAACAGTTGGAGCCAGTAGGAACCACTGCAGCATTGGCTCAGTGATGCTTCTGTAGGATCTAAGCAATCAGAGCCTCCCAAGGAAAGCATCTCAGGAATTTGTGTTTTTAAAATGCTCCGCAGCTGATCCTCATGTAGCCCTGCCATTTGGCAACTCCCTGCTTTTGGCCAGTAGTACTTATGAGTTCACAATTGCTTATCCTCTGAATGCCTGTTACATACATGCCAGCCCTGCCAGCAGGTATTGACAGAATAACAGAATGTTGCAAAGAGACAGTGTTTCACACTATTTACCAATTGGGAAACAATTAGAAATGAGCTCAGTCACGTTGGGTGGTTCTCTCTGTTTTTATCTGCCCCCTCCACCCTGCCCCCCAGGTTGAGAATATACTATCACCTAGCATAACCATGAGAAGAAGAGAAAGAAAACAAAGTTTTTAGTTTGTTTTTTTTTTTTAAGAATGATAGATTTATAGGAAATGCAATGATCATTCAGGAGGTGGAGGATGCCTTGTTATATTGAATGATGGTGAAAGTTCTGCTTCCCATTTAGCCAACTCTGACACCACCCAGGAAGAAAGGAGGAAGGGTGCCTCATTATTGCTGGGTGGGAGTGGAAGTTCAGCATTCCACGTGGCCTCCACTGATACCCTTGTGAGAGGGCTTTATTATTAATGAGTAGGGATGAAAGTGCCAACTCCCCACAGGTCTTCTTTGAGGATAGGGGGCACCTTGAGCAAGGATGGAAGTTTAAGCTACCTACTTGACCTTTGCTGACAGGCGTGGGGCTGGGGTCATGTTTTTTCCATGGTGTTTGACTGGAGTAGGGTGGTGTCTTAGTCCATTCAGGCTGCTATAAAAGAATACCATAGACAGCATGGCTTATAAACAAGATAAATTTATTTCTCACAGTTCTGGAGGCTGGGAAGTCCAAGATCAAGGCACTAGCAGATTCAGTATTTGATGAGGGGCCACTTCCTGGTTCACAGACTCATGTGTCTTCATGTTCAAAAATGTTCCATCACCATAGGATAAATGCTTGTGAGATACTAAGTTTTAAAAAAGAAGTTAAAACTGTGACTTTATACAATGATATTAACTTTGTGAGATAAGGTGGAAAACATTTTATTTTAATGGCTACTAATACTTATCTCTGAAGTCTTCTGTGATATTAGTTTATCCTACACACATCCTTACACTACTTCTTTCTCAAACATAGTTTAACATTTTCCACAATTTTGTACCTCTGCTTTAATCATAAAATATAAGGATCCCAATGCCTTGAGGGGCCACCAGTGGGGAATAAGACTTAAATGGTGCCAAAGTAAATTCGAAGTTCTGGGAAAATATAAAAAGCCCATCCCCATCATCAACTCCTGAGTCTGTCTGCCCCTTTCCAGCTTCACTCACCCTTCAGCCCGCAGACTGCCTGCCAATCTGTGCCGTCCTCCACCTCAAGCTGCCTGCTGTTTATTCTGACCTGCTGCCACCTGGATATAGCTGGGGGAGGGGTGGGAGAGCAAATGGACACTGTGATTGCCCTAATCTGCTTTTCCACCTGGGGCTGGAAAAAGTCAGGAAACGGCCTCCAAAGGGAGGTGCCTAGAGCTTGACAAGGAGCTGAATTATCTTGTCTGCTGGTTAATAGCTAACCGGCCTGCCTCCTTTATTACTCGTACAGACTCGGCTATCTTCCAAGTTTGCATGACTGTTTGCCTTTCCCATGTCAAGAAAGGAGGAGTTTCCTTTCACTGCAAAGGCAATAGAAGAACAAAACATTGGACAGGAGACAAAGATACCAAAGGAAACCTGCTCTACAAAACTATCTGCAGTGTTCCCTGGGCTCAGTGGTTAAGAAGGAATTTAATGATTAGAACCAATGAATCACTTGTTCACTCAACAAATATTGATTCAGGATCACCTGTGGGTCTGGACCAGCCCATGATGGGGAGCGATCGAGGCTTCCTGATACTGAGAGGCCTCCAGCTGGGGGCACCAGAGAACAGCCAGGACACAGGTCTGACGTTTAGCGTCACCCAGGTATTTATTTCTCTTTATCACTTGATCACCATGGACAGAAGTGGTGGATATGGTCTGGAAGTCAGGAGACCCGGGATTTTGGTCCTGGTACTGATTAAGACTTTTAAAGGTACAACTACTTTATGTATTAAATTTTCCCATCTCTCAAATGGCAACATGCATTTCTGCCCCTCCTGTTGTCCAGAACTATTTTGAGGATCAAATGTGGACAATAATAGAAGGTGCTCTGTAAATGTAGGTTATGATCATATTACCTGAATGCCTCAAATTCCAGCACCCAAATTATAAGTGGCAAGGGCTGGGCTGGAAAATGAATGAATGAAAACCCACCTTATCCCTGACAGCTTGAGAAACTGCAGTGTTGTTCAGTGCCCCATAGCCACACAGCGTCTGGCTCAGATTGTATCCCTGGATGACAAAAAGTAATTCCTGCAACACCAATGAGCCGTCGCCTCTGATCTTTAGATGAAGGAGACAGAACCAAAGTTTATTTCCTGCATTAAAGCCATAGACAACATAGGAAAGATTTGTTGCTAAATCCCAAGCTCTTGCCGACACTCAGCAAATGATGGTAATGATGCTGGGTATGGATTAGGGGGCCTTCAGGGTCTGCCCTTGATGAATTCCTGCTAGACCTTCACAAACGTGATTTGGGTCCCACTGAAAGAAGCAGCCAGAGGGCAAGGACTGGACCCCTTTCCCAGGTCAGCAAGGGAACTAAGTCAGCACTGCCAGCCTGTTGCTGAGTTGCTGACGACGCTCTTTGGACCTGGTACCAAGTCCCTGTCTATAAGGAAAGCTGTAAAGAGAGGAAAGTACATCTCTGGAGACAGACACCCTACTCTAGGACATCATGACCCCGTAGGATATTTGTATGGGTCAAAGCTGTCTTTTTAAAGGGTTCTGTCTCTTGTGTTCTATGTTAATTGACATACTCTAAAGACACCAGCCTGCTTTTATACTCAGATTCAGGAATATAAATTGGGTATTTCGTTCTTAGACATGAAAAGAAAATTGTCCTAAGAAAACAATTCAGATGATTACAATTAGTTATTTAAATAGTTCTTAAAAGCTTAGTCTGCCTTCCCCAACTAGTCATAGGACAGGAGCTACTTTTTATACTTACATGGTTGACTCTTGAACTACATGGTCAGAAGTCTAACAGCAAGGTGTTGGTACAGCTGCATCCCTACTAGAGGCTCTAGAAGAGAATCATTTTCTTTTCCAACTTCTAGAGGCCACCCACATTCCTGGGCTCATGGCCCCTTCCCTCATCTTCAAAGTGCATCACTCCAACCTCTGCTTCCTTCATCTCACTTCTTTTTCTTTAATTCTCCTGCCTCCCTCTTATAAGGACGCTTACAATTACATTGGGCCCATCTGGATAATCTCCCCCCATCTCAAGATCCTTAATCACATCTGTGAAATCCATTTAGACGTGTAAAAAACTGCCAAACTATTTTTCAAAGTGACTGTACCTTTTTGGAGTCCCATCAGCAATGTGTGAGAGTTCCAGTTTCAGCTGTATTTTTAACATCGTAACCTGCTTACTTTGGTTCCTGTGCCAGGCATACTTTCCCACACAGCATCTTTTTGCCTATCCCTCTTGGTCAATAGAGCCTTAATTTGGGGGGGATGGGGGTAGGCATATGTCTAGCCCTAGGTAATGGATCATGATGGTTCCTAGTCATTTATGACAATCCTGTTCCCTACCTTTTCAGCCTCCCTTTCAGCTAGATGTAACCTTTGGACCCTATTCTGGCCAATGAGACATAAGGAGAAATCTAAGCTGTTGTAGAGGCTTCTGGGAGAGCTTTTGCTTTTCTGCTATAAAGAGGCAAATATATCCTTTGACCTTATTCCCTTATTTCTCGCTTGAATGACATGATGGCTGGGACTGCAACAACCCTATTGCCATCATAATGAAAAGGCCAAGAGAATCATAAAAACACCAACAACCCTGTTTAATTAAGCCACTGTTAATTGGGTGTTCTGTTACTTGCTATCGAACACAATCCTAATGGATACAGCCTTTTTCCTCCCTACTGCATGGAAGGCTACCACTGTTAGTTAATGCACAGGATTTTTCTTTCTTTTCTTCATCTTTGCTTTATGCCCAGATATTTGTATTTCAGACATATACGTCTAGATTTTATTTTGGGGAGGATGCCATTGTGAGAGGTCAAGAAAAGTTAGTGTGTGTTGGGTCTGCTGAAAGCACCCAATGCTCATTGAAATCTCATGTATTTTTACCTTCATGAGTTGGGCAATCCCTATTTTAAACAGGGGGAAAAGCTGACTTTAAAACTTTCTGGATATAGAGCATAGATTAAAAAGGCAGACATGTAGAAGAGGCAATGTCATTCATGAGGCATACCAGGACAAGTTGATTTCAAATGACAAAAATCTGTTCAAACTTATGCCTTTTTGAAAAAGTTTTGGCATTTATTGGCTCATACAACCAAATTTTGGAAAACACAAATAGCTTTAGAGGTAATGGATCTTGGCATGAAAAGCCATGGGGACTCTAGACTGAGACCATTTCCCATTAATACATCTCTATGTGGTCAACTGTGGTCTTCCCTTTACAGAAGAAAACAGGTCCTCCAGGAGCTCCAGACACATTCTAACACCACCATGGCTAGAGAGGAAGGGAGGATTCTCCCTCCCAGATCCACTTTTTGAAATCTAAGAGAAAGTCTCTGATCATCTCAACTTAAATCACATTCTTACCTCTCAAGTTGTTTATCCTGTTTGAATGTTTTAGTATCTGTCTTTTGTGTGAGTCTTTCCTTGAATTGCCTAGTAATTCTTAGTTGTCTGCTTATTTTTGAGAGAGAGGATCTAAAAACTCTGCTGGAACCTCCACGCACCCAGATGGAGCTTGTTCAATGAGCATCTCTACAAGGGTGATTTGGCTGGACCACTTAGTTTTAGAACCTCTGCCATCCATACATTCAGATCGTTCCCCTTGGGGTGGTCAGATTTCCCAGAGAACATTCTCCCAGTCTCCTGCCCAGAAGGGTCTACCTGCCAATGTTTTGAGACTAGGGCGACTAACTCATCCTCGTTTGATCAAGACTGTCCCAGTTTTAAAACTGCAAGTCTCCATCCTGGGAACACCTACAGTCCCAGGAAAATTGAGATGGTAGGACACCCTATGCTACTATTCTGGAAGCTAAGTAGGGAAAGACGGTTAGGTGATCTCATCATCTTTTATGCACACATTCAGGTCATCCCACTGTTTTCAGTATGGTGATCCACCCTCAAATGCGCTTAGCACCCATCAGTCTACAGACTGTTTTACTCACACCAGAGTATAAGTTTCCAGTCTTCTACTAGGATTGGGGAGGATGGACCAGATGTGAAGACCTGACCACTTCCTGGACAGAGAGCCACCCTCTTTATTTAAGCCCCTATTCAAGAGATGTCTGATACCACTGACACCAGAGTCTTTGGGGATTCTGCAGTGTATATCAGGTTGGATATTATCCTTCCCGACCATTGCTTAGACTCTTTTTTGTGTCTGTTTAATCACTTACCACTCATATTTCTGCTTCCAGAATCCACATTTATGTAGCTATTGTCTCTTCTCCCATTCTCCTAATGTCTCTGAGTTTATAACTTTAAAAAAATCCTTTCTGTAGGGTTGTAGGGAGGAATAAAAGTAGTTTGGTATATAAAAATGCCACACTTGCCCAAGAGTCTATAAGAATAATCTTTTCAAACACTTTTTATTCAAATACCTCAGTGCTTTGGGCAATGTAAGTTTCAGAACTTCCTGCTGTTGTCCACTGTGTGGCACTATCTTCTTACCATTTGAAAACAATTTCTACATTCTGGTATTAGTTTATTGATTTCCAACATGTCTTAAGACAACAAAAATTAATGATATAGACTAAAATCTCAACAGAGGCAAAAATTGACAGCAGTGAGAAATTTCCTAGGAGACTTAATCTACTGAAGTTAGAATTGTAATTTGTCTTGACTTGGTGACTACATTGTTTTTTTTAACATCTTTATTGGAGTATAATTCCTTTACAATGATGTGTAAGTTTCTGCTGTATAACAAAGTGAATCAGCTATACGTATATATATATATCCCCATATCCACTCCTTCTTGCGTCTCCCTCCCACCCTCCCTATCCCACCCCTCTAGGTGGTCACTAAGCACTGAGCTGATCTCCCTGTGCTATGCGGCTGCTTCCCACCAGCTATCTATTTTATATTTGGTAGTGTATATATGTCAATGCCACTCTCTCACTTCGTCCCAGCTTACCCTTCCCCCTCCCCGTGTCCTCAAGTCCATTCTCTATGTCTGCATCTTTATTCCTGTCTTGCCCCTAGGTTCTTCAGAACCATTTTTTTTTATTCCATATATATGTGTTAGCCTATGGTATTTGTTTTTCTCTTTCTGACTTACTTCACTCTGTATGACAGCCTCTAGGTCCATCCACTTCACTACAAATAACTCAATTTTGTTTCTTTTTATGGCTGAGTAATATTCCATTGTATATATGTGCCAAATCTTCTTTATCCATTCATCTGTTGATGGACACTTAGATTGCTTCCATGTCCTGGCTATTGTAAATAGAGCTGCAATGAACATTGTGGTACGTGACTCTTTTTGAATTATGGTTTTCTCAGGGTATATGCCCAGTAGTGGGATTGCTGGGTCATATGGTAGTTCTATTTTTAGTTTTTTAAGGAACCTCCATACTGCTCTCCAGAGTGGCTGTATCAATTTACATTCCCACCAACAGTGCAAGAGGGTTCCTTTTTCTCCACACCCTCTCCAGGATTTATTGTTTGTAGATTTTTTGATGATGGCCATTCTAACTGGTGTTATCTGTATATCTTCTTTGGAGAAATGTCTGTTTAGGTTTTCTGCCCATTTTTGGATTGAATTGTTTGTTTTTGTGATATTGAGCTGCATGAGCTGCTTGTATATTTTGGAGATTAATCCTTTGTCAGTTGCTTCATTTGTAAATATTTTCTCCCATTGAGGGTTGTCCTTTTGTCTTTATGGTTTCTTTTGCTGTGCAAAAGCTTTTAAGTTTCACTAGGTCCCATTTGTTTATTTTTGTTTTTATTTCCATTTCTCTAGGGGGTGGGTCAAAAAGTATCTTGCTGTGATGTATGTCATAGAGTGTTCTGCCTATGTTTTCCTCTAAGAGTTTTATAGTATCTGGCCTTACATTTAGGTCTTTAATCCATTTTGAGTTTATTTTTGTGTATGGTGTTAGGGAGTGTTCTAATTTCATTCTTTTACACGTAGCTGTCCAGTTTTCCCAGCACCACTTATTGAAGAGGCTGTCTTTGTCTGCTCTTTATCAAAGATAAGGTGACCATATGTGCTTGGGTTTATCTCTGGGCTTTCTATCCTCTTCCATTGATCAATATTTCTGTTTTTGTGCCAGTACCATATTGTCTTGATTACTGTAGCTTTGTATTATAGTCTGAAGTCAGGGAGCCTGATTCCTCCAGCTCCACTTTTCTTTCTCAAGACTGATTTGGCTATTTGGGGTCTTTTGTGTTTCCATACAAATTGTGAAATTTTTTGTTCTAGGTCTGTGAAAAACACCATTGGTAGTTTGACAGGAATTGCATTGAATCTGTAGATTGCTTTGGGTAGTATAGTCATTTTCACAATGTTGATTCTTCCAATCCAAGAACATGGTATATCTCTCCAACTGTTTGTATCGTCTTTAACTTCT
Organism: Balaenoptera acutorostrata; assembly: GCF_949987535.1. Lineage (NCBI taxonomy): Eukaryota > Metazoa > Chordata > Mammalia > Artiodactyla > Balaenopteridae > Balaenoptera > Balaenoptera acutorostrata. The sequence goes on along the minus strand of NC_080075.1, from coordinate 16,401,764 downwards.
TTCATCAGTTTCTTATAGTTTTCTGCATACAGGTATTTTGTCTCCGTGGGTAGGTTTATACCCAGGTATTTTATTCTTGTTGCAATGGTAAATGGTAGTGTTTCCTTAATTTCTCTTTCAGAGTTTTCATCTTTAGTGTATAGGAATGCAAGAGATTTCTGTGCATTAATTTTGTATCCTGCTACTTTACCGAATTCATAGATTAGCTGTAGTAGTTTTCTGGTAGCATCTTTAGGAGTCTCTATGTATAGTATCATATCATCTGCAAACAGTGACAGTTTTACTTCTTCTTTTCCGATTTGGATTCCTTTTTCTTTTTCTTCTCTGATTGCTGTGGCTAAAACTTCCCAAAATATGTTGAATAATGGTGGTAAGAGTGGACAATCTTGTCTTGTTCCTGATCTTAGAGGAAATGGTTTCAGTTTTTCACCATTGAGAACGATGTTGGCTGTGGGTTTGTCATATATGGCCTTTATTATGTTGAGGTAAGTTCCCTCTATGCCTACTTTCTGGAGGGTTTTTATCATAAATGGGTGTTGAATTTTGTCAAAAGCTTTTTCTGCATCTATTGAGATTATAATTATAATGAAGCTTCCTTGCATTCCTGGGTTAAACCCCACTGAATCATGGTGTATGATCCTTTTAATGTGCTGATAGATTAAGTTTCCTAGTATTCTGTTGAGGATGTTTGCATCTATGTTCATCAGTGATATTGGCCCGTAGTTTTCTTTTGTTGCAACATCTTTGTCTGGTTTTGGTATCAGAGCGATGGTGGACTCATAGAATGAGTTTGGGAGTGTTCCTCCCTCTGCTATAATTTGGAAGAGTTTGAGAAAGATAGGTGTTAGCTCTTCTCTAAATCTTTGATAGAATTTGCCTGTGAAGCCATCTGGTCCTGGGCTTTTGTTTGTTGGAAGATTTTTAATCACATTCTCAATTTCAGTGCTTGTGATTGGTCTGTTTATATTTTCTATTTCTTCCTGGCTCAGTATTGGAAGGTTGAGCTTTTCTAAGAATTTGTCCATTTCTTCCAGGTTGTCCATTTTAGTGGCATGTATTTGCTTATAGTAATCTCTCATGATCCTTTGTATTTTGCAGTGTCAGTTGTTACTTCTCATTTTTCATTTCTAATTCTATTGATTTGAGTCTTCTCCCTTTTTTTCTTCATAAGTCTGGTTAATGGTTTATCAATTGTGTTTCTCTTCTCAAAGAACCAGCTTTTAGTTTTATTGATCTTTCCTTCATTTCTTTTTCATTTATTTCTGATCTGATCTTTATGATTTCTTTCCTTCTGCTAACTTTGGGGTTTTTTGTTCTTCTTTCTCTAATTGCTTTAGATGTAAGGTTAGGTTGTTTATTTGAGGTGTCTCTTGTTTCTTGAGGTAGGATTGTATTGCTATAAACTTCCCTCTTAGAACTGCTTTTGCTGCATACCATAGGTTTTGGGTCGTCGTGTTTTCATTGTCATTTGTTTCTAGGTATTTTTTAATTTCCTCTTTGATTTCTTCACTGATCTCTTGGGTATTTAGTATTGTATTGTTTAGCCTCCATGTGTTTGTGTTTTTTACAGATTTTTCCTGTAATTGATATCTGGTCTCATAGTGTTGTGTTCAGAAAAGGTACTTGAAACGATTTCAATTTTCTTAAATTTACCAAGGCTTGATTTGTGACCCAAGATATGGTCTATACTGGAGAATTTTCCATGAGCACTTGAGAAGAAAGTGTATTCTGTTGTTTTTGGATGGAATGTCTTATAAATATCAGTTAAGTCCATCTTGTGTAATTCAAGCGTGTGTTTCCTTATTTATTTTCATTTTGGATGATCTGTCCATTGGTGAAAGTGGGGTGTTAAAGTCCCTTACTATGATTCTGTTACTGTCAATTTCCCCCTTTATGGCTGTTACCATTTGCCTTATGTATTGAGGTGCTCCTATGTTGGGTGCATAAACATTTACAATTGTTATATCTTCCTCTTGGATCAATCCCTTGGTCATTATATAGTGTCCTTCTTTGTCTCTTGTAATAGTCTTTATTTTAAAGTCTATTTTGTCTGATATGAGAATTGCTACTCCAGCTTTCTTTTGATTTCCATTTGCATGGAATATCTTTTTCCATCCCCTCACTTTCAGTCTGTATGTGTCTCTAGGTCTGAAGTGGGTCTCTTGTAGACAACATATATATGGGTCTTGTTTTTATATCCATTCAGCCAGTCTATGTCTTTTGGTTGGAGCATTTAATCCATTTACATTTAAGGTATTTATAGAAGTGTATGTTCCTATTACCATTTTCTTAATTGTTTTGGGTTTGTTATTGTAGGTCTTTTCCTTCTCTTGTGTTTCCTGACTAGAGAAGTTCCTTTAGCATTTGTTGTAAAGCTGGTTTGGTGGTGCTGAATTCTCTTAGCTTTTGCTTATCTGTAAAGGTTTTAATTTCTCTGTCGAATCTGAATGAGACCCTTGCTGGGTAGAGTAACCTTGGTTTTAGGTATTTCCCTTTCTTCAGTTTAAATATGTCCTGCCACTCCCTTTTGGCTTTTGGAGTTTCTGCTGAAAGATCATCTGTTAACCTTATGGGGATTCCCTTGTATGTTATTTATTGTTTTCCCTTGCTGCTTTTAATATTTTTTCTTTGTATTTAATTTTTGATAGTTTGATTAATATGTGTCTTGGCGTGTTTCTCCTTGGATTTATCCTGTATGGGACTCTCTGCGCTTCCTGGACTTGACTGACTATTTCCATTCCCATATTAAGGAAGTTTTCAACTATGATCTATTCAAATATTTTCTCAGTCCCTTTCTTTTTCTCTTCTTCTTCTGGGACTCCTATAATTAGAAGGTTGGTGCATTTAATGTTGTCCCAGAGGTCTCTGAGACTGTCCTCAATTGTTTTCATTCTTTTTTCCTTATTCTGTTCTGTGGTAGTTATTTCCACTATTTTATCTTCCAGGTCACTTATCCATTCTTCTGCCTCAGTTATTCTGCTATTGATTTCTTCTAGAGAATTTTTAATTTCATTTATTGTGTTGTTCATCATTCTTTGTTTGCTCTTTAGTTCTTCTAGGTCCTTGTTAAATGTTTATTGTATTTTCTCCATTCTATTTCTTAGATTTTGGATTATCTTTACTATCATTACTCTGAATTCTTTTCCTGGTAGTCTGCCTGTTTCTTCTTCATTTGTTTGATCTCGTGGGTTTTTACTTTGCTCCTTATTTGGCTGCGTATTTCTCTGTCTTCTCATTTTGCCTAACTTGCTGTGTTTGGGGTCTCCTTTTCACAGGCTGCAGGTTCGTAGTTCCCATTGTTTTTGGTGTCTGCCTCTAGTGGGTAAGGTTGGTTCAGTGGGTTGTGTAGGCTCCCTGGTGGAGGGGACTGGTGCCTGTGTTCTGGTGGATGAGGCTGGATCTTGTCTTTCTGGTGGGCAGGACCACATCCGGTGGAGTGTTTTGGGGTGTCTGTGAACTTATAATTATTTTAAGCAGCCTCTCTGCTAATGAGTGGGGTTGTGTTCCTATCTTGCTGTTTGTCTGGCATGGGATGTCCAGCACTGGAGCTTGCTGGTCATTGATTGGTGCTGGGTCTTAGCATTGATATGGAGATCTCTGGGAGAGCTCTTGCTGCTTGATATTATGTGGGTCCAGGAGGTGTCTGGTGGTCCAGTGTCCTGAGCTCAGCTCTCCCACCTCAGAGGCTCAGGCCTGACACTGAGCTGGAGCACAAAGACCCTGTTAGCCACACTGCTCAGAAGAAAAGGGAGAAAAGAAAGAAAGAAAGAAAATAGTAATAAAATAAATTTATTAAAATAAAAAATAAAAAAATTTATTACAATAAATAATTTAAAAGTAATAAAAATAAAAGAAGAGAGCAACCAAACCAATAAACAAGTCCAACGATGATAACAAGCACTAAAAAGTATACTAAGATACACATAAAAATCAGAAACTATTCAGTCACATAGAGCAAACCCCAGGTCTACCGTTGCTCCCACCATCCATGGCCTCAATTTTGGGATGATTCATTGTCTATTCAGGTATTCCACAGATGCAGGGTACATCAAGTTGATTGTGAAAATTTAATCCACTGCTCCTGAGGCTGCTGGGAGAAATTTCCCTTCTCTTCTTTGTTCTCACAGCTCCTGGGGTTCAGCTTTGGATTTGGCCCCGCCTCTGTGTGTAGCTCGCCTGTGAGCGTCTGTTCCTGCTCAGACAGGATGGGGTCAAAGTAGCAGCTGATTAGGGGGCTCTGGCTCACTCAGGCTGAGGGGAGGGTCGGGTACGGGATGTGGGGCGAGCCTGTGATGGCAGAGGCTGGTGTGACATTGCAAAAGCCTGAGGCGCGCCATGTGTTGTTCCAGGGAAATTGTCCCTGGATCACAGGACCCTGGCAGTGGTGGGCTGCACAGGTGTGAGGGGAGGTGTGGATAGTGACCTGTGCTTGCACACAGGCTTCTTGGTGGCTGCAGCAGCAGCCTTAGCATCTCATGCCCATCTCTGGGGTCTGCATCGATAGCCGCAGCTCATGCCCATCTCTGGAGCTCATTTAGGAGGTGCTCTGGATCCCCTCTCCTCACGCACCCCGAAACAACTGTCTCTTGCCTCTTAGGCAGTTCCAGACTTTTTCCCAGACTCCCTCCCGGCTAGCTGTGGTGCACTGTCCCCCTTCAGGCTATGTTCACGCAGCCAATCCCAGTCTTCTCCCTGGGATCTGACCTCCGAAGCCGGAGCCTCAGCTCCCAGCCCCCGCCCACCCCGGCCGGTGAGCAGACAAGCCTCTTGGGCTGGTGAGCGCTGGTCGGCACCAATCCTCTGTGCGGGAATCTCTCCACTTTGCCCTCTGCACCCCTCTTTCTGTGCTCTCCTCCATGGCTCCAAAGTTTTCCCCCCATCTCTGCCAGTGAAGGGGTTTCCTAGTGTGTGGAAACTTTTCCTCCTTCACAGCTCCCTCCCAGAGGTGCAGGTCCCGTCCCTAATCTTTTGTCTCTGCTTTTTCTTTTTTCTTTTACCCTACCCGGTTACGTGGGGAGTTTCTTGCCTTTTGGGAAGTCTGAGGTCTTCTGCTAGCATTTAGTAGGTGTTCTGTAGGAGTTGTTCCACATGTAGATATATTTTTGATGTATTTATGGGGAGAAAGGTGATCTCCACGTCTTACTTCTCGGTCATCTTGAAGGCCCTCTGTTGGTGACTACTTTTTATATTTACCACATTATATATATTTACTATCACAGGAGTCAGCAAACTTTTTCCTTAAAGACCAGATAGTAAATATCTCTGGGTTGAATAGTCTCTATCACAACTACACAACTCTATTTAGTGCAAAAACAGCTATAGAAAATATCTAAAGAAATGATCATGGCTGTATCCCAATAGAGCTTTATTTACAAAAACAGGCAGCAGCCTGGATTTGACCCATAGGATAGTATTCACTAACCCCTACTCTGTGCTATTAAGATTCTGATCCCAGTTCCAACCTGTGGCAGAGGGAGTGGTGGTTCTCATCCCAACACGAAATTCTCAGACACCAGCAAAGTGTCTACAATTCAACTCAATTCTGACAAGGATTTACCTGGAGGTTGTGTCAGATACCACCGGTTAAGGTTTCAGTCCCACAAGACTGCCCCCTCTCCCCCACTTTAGACACTAGGCACAAACCCAATCAGCTATAGATTGGACGTTCCCATGGTCTCTCTGAGCTCAGGGGACCATCAGTGGTCACATGTGAATGACCTGAGGCTCCGAGACCATCAGTGTTGATTTGTTTACTGGATACAGGTTCTTTATAATGTAGCATTTGACAGAGATCCTGACTAATATTTTCAGGAAGAAAAAGGAGTCTTCAGTAGAATTTCTAAATAAAGGAAAGTCATTTTCCTACTATTCTCATTGCATCACACCACATCTAGAATCTCACCTTCAGTTCTGAGAGCCATTTTAGGGCAGAATGAGTAGGAGTTCTGCAAAAATATCATACATAGACTAAAGAAACTGGAAGGTCGGGAGGGAGGGATTCAAAGAAGAAAGATTAAGGGAAAGACATTTCTGTCTTCAAATATTTTAAAAGAGATCATGGGGGCAATTTGCAGAACTGGCAAGAAAGTAGATTTTGACACCTACCAAAAAAAGAACTTTCTGACAATTAGAACTATCCAGCAGTGGCATAGAAGTCACATATTTCCTGTAACTGGCAGTGATCAAACATGAGAAGCCTACCTTTTGAACACCATTCCTGCCTTGTGTATCCAGCAGACCTACTGGACACCCATTCTGTTCTCTTTAATAGCACTTCTTAAATTTAATATGCAATGAGCCACCTGAGAATTATTAAAATGCAGACTGATTCAGGAGGTCTGGGGCAGGATCTGATATTCTGCAGTCTAACAGGCTCCCAGGGAATGCTAATGCTGCTCACTCATGCAGCACACCTTGAATAGCAGGACCCTGTGGCTGAGGCCCTTGGACTTGGTTGGACATTGGAATCACCTGGGGAAGGGGACGCTGGAAAAAACCCTGATGTCTGGGGCTCTCACTCTTAGTTTAATTAGCATGGTGTGTGGCCTGGGCGTCAGGGTTTTCAAAACTCTCTAAGTTACCCGTAACACAAAGCTAAGTTTAAGGAGCACTGCTCTATGGTCTTTCAAAACATTCAACACTGGGTCAGAGATCACTTCTGCAAAGACCTTTAATTGGAATAAAATTATCTGGGCTTGGGCAGGTCATCTCATTCATGAATAATTAACATCGGTTCAACATTTTTGAGGAAAACTTTGTAATCATCATTAAATCTCATAATGTGTGGGACATTAGACCATAGAATGTCCCAAGTCCCCTCCAAATAGCTAAGATGAGAAGCTATTGCCCTGACTCAAAATATGTGATTCAAAACCTCCTTTGGCTGTACATTCATTTGACCACAAGGTGGTGATGGAGCAACAAAACATGATAGCACAACCACCACCACCACCCTAACCCCAGAAAGTTGAGCTATGTGACCTATACTTAAGGCCAGAACACTTGCAGAGCAGATATAATTCCCAACTCTGAGGGATGACTGGTCACAGGCTCCTTTGAGAATCTAACAGCTATAGACAAATGTACACCCACAAACATGAATACAATTTTAAGCAGTTCACAGACTCTGAAATTAAACTGTGGACAGTAAAGCCTAAAGATGAGTTACCCCCCCACCCCAGTATAAATTATACGGAGCCTGAGCACCCCCACCTCCATCCTTAAGAGCAGCTGACCTTACCTACTGCTTCACAGAGAAAAAAGAAGAAATCTGGCCCAAGTCTACCCATTTACCTAATCCACTTCGACCTTCCTTCCCTCCACACGGAACAGGGTGCCTCTTCTTTACAATGAATGCTAAATCCTCCACCAGTGTTCCTGATCCCTTCACCCTGGCTTCCACCAAGTTCATGGTCTCTCTATTTTATGCTCTTATATATTTTCTTGTGCTAATTTAAAAATAACTCACTTTTCTCAATACAAAAGTGGTATATGGCTTTTATTTTTAAATATACAGAAAAGCAAAGGATATAACATAAAATACCCATGAATCTCATAAACGCTTATGTTTTTCTTCCATATAGTTTGCTGAGTTTACATACACTTGTAAAAATATAATCATGTTATGCAAACTGTTTTATGACCTACTTAATCTAATATAATCTAACATCTTTTAATCTTCATATATTTTCACCTGCAGATGTGGTCCTTAACCAGAGATGTTCATTTGATTCATCTATAGAAATTTTTAAGCATATATTTGCCTAAATGCCAATTCCAAAGATTCTTATTTACCAGGTCTGGCATGAGACTAGAAGTCTGTATGTTTAGAAAAGCCTCACGTGATTTTGAAGTATAATTCTAGGAATACGATTGATACTTTTAAAAAAATTTTTGTGCATAAAGACAATTTTATTATTTCTTGGATAAGCTTTACTAAAGTATAACTTAAATACAATTAGCTACACCCATTTTATGTATACATTTTTTTAAATTTATTGCAATAACATTGGTTTATGACATATAAACTTCATGTGTATAACATTATATTTCAACTTCTGTACACACTACAGCATGCTCACCACCAAAAGTTTAGTTTCCACCCATCACCATAGAGTTGACCCCCATTTCCTCCTCCCCACCATCTCCAGTCCCCTCCGACAATCACTTCTCTGTTCTCTGTATCTATCTTTTTGGTTTTGTTTGGTTAGGTTTGTTCATTTATTATTACTATTTTATAGTCCACATATGAGTGAAATAATATGGTATTTGTCTTTTTCTGTCATTTCATTTGGCATAGTACCCTCAAGATCCATCCATGTTGTCTCAAATGACAAGATTTTATATTTTTTATGGCTGAGTAATATTCCATTGTGCATAAATACCACATCTTCTTTATCCATTCATCTATTGATGGGCACTTAGGTTGTTTCCATATTTGGGCTATGGTAAATAATGCTGTGATGAACATAAGGGTGCATATTTTTTTTCTAATAAGTGTTTTTGTATTCTTTCGATAAATAACCAGAAGTGGAATAGCTGGATCATATGGTAGTTTTATCCTCAATTTTTTGAGGAATGTCTATACTATTTTTCATGGTGGCTGCACCAATTTACATTCCCATCAACAGTGTTATATTGTTACGATTCTCTTGATTCCTGTGAGTTCAGCAATGCAGTTAAAATAATGTGCCTTGGAGTTTATCCAAACATATAGGTGTTTCGCTTCAGGAATTTTTCAGAATATAGTCCACCGTACATCCAGTAGCAGAATTCCATGATTAATATTATGGAATTTTAACTATTAAAGTTGATGGATCTCAGGGCTTCCCTGGTGGCGCAGTGGTTAAGAATCTGCCTTCCAATGCAGAAGACACAGGTTCTAGCCCTGGTCCAGGAAGATCCCACATGCCACAGAGTAGCTAAGCCCATGTGCCACAACTACTGAGCCTCCGCACACCCTAGGGCCCATGCTCCGCAACTAGAGAAGCCACTACAATGAGAAGCCCACGCACTGCAGTGAAGAGTAGCCCGGCTCTCCGCAACTAAAGACAGCTCACGCGCAGCAACGCAGCCAAAAAAAAATTAATTAACTAATTAATTTTTAAAAATAAAGTTGATGGATCTCAATTTGTATCTTAGCTCTGCCATTTGCCACTTCTGGACTGATCTTGGGTAAATTACATAACCTCTTTGAGCCTCAATTTCCTTATTGGTGGAGTAGGTACAATAATACCTTTAAAATAATATGAAGCTGTTGCAATGAATAGTATAATGGTGAAAAATACTTCACAAAGGGTCCGGCATATAAATCTTAACTTCACGCTCACTAAATTTTAACCATTTTTACTTAGTATTACTGTTTTCTTAATCTAGTTCTTGTAAACCCTTCGTAGCCTAGTTCTTTAGCTATGAAATGGGAATTTTAGGTTTGTTGGAAGTATTTGAGATAATACATGCAAAACATATAGCACAGTACCTGGCACATAAGGAGCACCCAATAAATAGTAACAATTATTGCTATTTACAAGAGCTCTGAAACAATCAATAGGCAATACACAAAGCTCTTGTTTGTGCTGATTTAGTAAGTATTCATTTGATAATGAATATGACATCTTGCCACATTAAAAAAATAAGTTTGGAGAGATTTGGTGAGTAGTGTTCAATATAGCGATACCTTCATAAAACTCTATGCATCCATGTCTTCTATCCTGCACCCTTCTTGGCTCTTGGAATGAATGCTCTTAGCTGCATAAGGTAACATTAGAATACAGTCACCTTCATCTACTAACAAAGAAATTCTTGAACTGAGGAGCAATAGATTATGTCTCCACTACATAAACTTTGAAAGCAACAGATTAAAATATTCATTGTACATCCAAAATGAAGTCTATTTTGGGGTGTGTGTCTAACACTGCATATTATTATAATATGCCTTTATGTATACTGGGTTGGTTTTGAATTTTTTTCATTACTAGTTTATATTTTATTGGCTCTGATTGATTACCTGTGTATACCTTGCATCTCTGGGGAATTAGTATTTATTATGTCTACATTTGAGGTTTATCTGAATTGTTTCTAAACTGAAGTTACTCCACTGCTGTTTCCCGTTCCTGATTAAGGATTAGGAGATCTGTATTCCAGTTTTACCTCTGCCAGGACTAGGTGCCTGACCTGGAGTAAATTATTTGCTGTCTCTCTGGGTCTCAGTTCTCTTATTACCAAAATGGGGGTGACTTCCCTGGTGATCCAGTGGGTCAGACTCCATGCTCCTAACGCAGGGGGCTGGGGTTAGATCTCTGGTCGAGGAACTAGATCCCGCATGCATGCCACAACTAAGAAATCCGCATGCTGCAACTAAGGGTCCCACATGCCACAACGAAGATCCCACATGCTGCAACTAAGACCCGGCACAGCCAAAATCAATCAGCCAATCAATCTTTAAAAAAAAATGAAATGGGGGAGTAGCTGGATTGAGTGATCTGTTTTCTCCATTCCAGCTCTATTATTATATGATTCTCTACTTTGTAGGTGGTGTCATGCCTAGCATGGAAAATATATACCTGAGCATCTTAAGACAGAGAAAATGCAGGTTGTGAGTATGATATGTAAAGCACCTCATACAGGACTTTGCTTTCAAGGCAAGAAACAAATATCAATTTAAAAAAAAAAATGGGGTGTACCAAAAAAGACAAAATATAATAATGAGTTCAGCGGTGATTATGTCATTTTGGAGGGGCGGTTGAAAACCAAGCCTCTGCCATGTGGTGTAACATTTCCCCGAGGCAGGTAAAAGGCTGCTGCCCCTGATCACTAACCGGGGTAAGGTAACTTCAGTAAGCAACCTGCACGGGGCATCGGTGGGGTCGCCTCCATACAGCATTAGCAGCAGTCGTTTGGAGACTTAATTCGGTGGGTCTAAATGCCAAACAAGATCCAGGGTCTGCTTTGGTGAATACGGTGCAGGGACCAATTAATATGGGCTCGTGCTATGCCTGACACTAAGTTTACCTTCCAGGCGGAAAAGAACATCAGCAGAAAAGGACACGGTGAAGTTTGAGGGGAAGAAGAGCCCGCATTCCTAGCGCCTTAGGACACTCCCGGGAGGATGTCGGTGGGTGGGGCAGAGACGCAGGATGGTCGCTCCCTCGGAGAGCGGGACGTGAACTGTCTACGCAGGCACTTGATTCTTATAACCACAGGAAGTTAGATTAAAGCGAATGCCAAGGCAGCCGCAAGCCTCTCGAGGGGCAACAGAAAAGATTCCTGGAGGAGGAGGGAGGTGCAGTGAGCGTGGGCGGTTGATAAACGAAGGAACAAACATAAGTAACCACCTCCTTTGGCTGCCGGGCCTTCCAACCTAGCCCGGGAACACTTCCCAGCGCGGAGAAGCCGTCAGGTCTAGTGCGAGCTCTCCACCAATCAGCGACGTAAGGAAATTTCCAGAGACAGTCATTGGCTCGACTGCCCGGCACAGTCTTGGACCCAGAGCTGCAGTTGGCTGAGGGGTTGCCGTGGCGACAGATCGTGCACAGGCGCAGTGAGCCTCAGTGGCGGCCTACTGGCTGCTAGGCAACGGGAAACATTCTCGGCTTAGAGACAACTTTCTACTCCCAGACCTGCTTTTTCTCTGTCTCAGGAGACCTTCTGAGGCGGCTGCTGGTCTAGTGTGACTTGGTGAGTCCTGAGGAATTGAGCTGTGGGGCTGAACTCCGACTTCTAGGCGGGAGGCTCATCATGCTTTTGGAGCACGTAAGAAAAGGCTCAGAGAGGCAGAGAAGGCCAATGGAAAGGCATTTTAGTGATACCTACTACCTACCTAGCAATTTAGAGGGCTAGAAACTGAGGAACAGAGCTATCAAGAGACTTGTCCAAGATCACACACGGAGTGGTCAGGTCTGGACCTGTGCTAGTCAGTATGGTAACCACTAGCCACAGGGGGGCTAGTCTGAATGGAGATGTGCCCGGAAGGTGAAATACTTTGAAGACGTAGTAACAAAAAATAAACTATCATATTAATAAGTTTTATATTGGTTACATGTTGAAATGATAATATTTTGTATATGTTAAATAAAGAACATTATTAAATTAATTTATTTTTTTGTTTTTGAATGTGGTTACTTGAAAATTTTAAATTGCATAGGAGATTTGCATTATATTTCGATTGGCCAGTGCTGATCTAGACTAAAACCTGGGCCTGCTGACACCTGGTTCAAGACCTCGTGTATTGTAATACTGTTTTTAAGGAAAGTATTTCCACCCATCTGGTGGGACTGGAGTGTGAGTGGTGGTGAGGGTACAAGACCACTACAAAAGGCTCATAGTTCTAGTGTTCTGGGACCTTGCTACTCAAAGTTTATGAATCAGAATCTGCCTTTTCACAAGCTCTGCAAGTGATTCTCATACACATAAAATCTCCAGAAGCGCTGTTTTATGATTTAGCCTTCAACTCTTTTTTCCCTTTATTTGGTTTCTCTGTGAGTACCTAGGCTATATATCTCAGATTACCTGCATTAGAACTACCTGCATTTTGAACAGTACCCCCACCCCCGGAAATATTTTGCATACGCAAGTGTGAGAAACGATCTCAGTATAATGGCATTTCTCTTCATCCTTCCAGATCTGGACCATTGTGGTCCCCAAATCAGAGGCAGCAACAGCATCACCCAGGAAGTTATTAGAAATGCAAACTCCTGGGTCCCACCCCAGCTACGGGGCTTCTAGAAGGCCAGGCATAGTTCCTAATTTTCATTCCTCTGGTTTAGGTCCTCAGTTTGGGAAGAATGGGGTAACTTTGATAGCTTTTCTTTGGGGATAAGCAAATTAAGCTCTCCGTGGTTCTTAAAACCCCTCCACTTAGCCCTACTTCGCCAATCCTTTTGCTCTACTTTTCATTTTTCTTTTCTTGACCCTAACCCCTCTCCAGGAGTGAAGATGGCTTTTCGTGCCTCAGACAATGAGTTGGACCTGGAAAGTGTTGGAGAGCTGATGGAAAACCCTATGCTTACAAGACTGAATAGTATAAAAGCAAAGGGAAGACTGAGTTTTGTAACACCCACAGAAAATGAAGCTGATACACAATTCCTGACATTTAAGCACACTACAAAAGCTCAGGAGAGGACAAGAAAACGACAGCAGCCTATAAAACTAGAGCCTCTGGTAAGTTTGAAAACCAGCATTTTAGCCACTTTTGGCTACAGAGGATGTTGCAAAATTGCTTTGGGGGATGGAAGTAATTTCTAGACTCTTAACAAAGAAGGAATGAAAACCTGAAAGTTAAGACTTGTTTATGAAATTGTAAACACACTTATTTATTCAAAATTATTGAGCTCTAAATACTGTTTGAGGTGGTGGGATGCAGTGGTGAACAAAGTTTTCTAGCAGATAAATTCTCTTTAGCATTATGTACAATACGGATACTTAACTATGTAGGCTGTAAGGCTCTTTTAGGTACTAGGGTACCATTTGATACTAGGAACTTCAGTAAGAGTAATATATATAATTACATAATTTTATCATTTTCAAAGTAAATGCCTAGTGTCCTGAAAAATTTTGTACATGTCTGAAAATAGTTTTAAGAATCCATTTATGGGGCTTCCCTGGTGGCGCAGTGGTTGAGAATCTGCCTGCTAATGCAGGAGACACGGGTTCGAGCCCTGGTCTGGGAAGATCCCACATGCCACGGAGCAGCTGGGCCCGTGAGCCACAACTGCTGAGCCTGCGCGTCTGGAGCCTGTGCCCCGCAACGGGAGGGGCCGCGATAGTGACAGGCCCGCGCACCGCGATGAAGAGCGGTCCCCGCACCGCGATGAAGAATGGCCCCCACTTGCCGCAACTAGAGAAAGCCCTCGCACGAACCGAAGACCCAGCACAGCCAAAAATAAATAAATAAATAAATAAATTAATTAATTAATTAATTAATTAAATAAATTAAAAAAAAATAAAAATAAAAAAGAATCCATTTATGCCCTTGGATAATTATATCTCCATGTAAAAGAGCAGTGAAAGTGCATAAAGAAGTAAAAAGTGAAAGTTCTCACTCGGACCTTCAGATGTTAACTCCTGTTGTTAGTGGTTGCCTTTCAGGTTGTTTTATATGTTTATTCAAATATATATATGTGTGTGTATATACATACGTATGTATGTGTGTGTATGTAAACATTATAGCTTTAAAGAAAGATTATACAGTACATACTGATCTTCAAAGTACTGATTTCACTAAAACATATGGAAGTCTTTCCTATTTGTGCATACAGAGGTATCTTTTCTGACAGCTGCACTGTGTTTTGTTGCATGGGTGTGCCATAATAGAGTTCCCATTAATTGTTCTCCTGAAGGGAGTTCTGGTTATTTCCTTTTCATTTTGTTGTTGTTATTATTTTGCTATTGCAGATAATGCTGCATTGAATGACTTTGCCTTTGTACAGATAAACATGGATTTTCAGAAGTGGCATTCTGTAGGTCATAGAATATGTACATTTTAATTTGGAAAACGATTGCCCAATTGTGCTGAAAGGTTTACCTTTGCACCTACGATGTATTAAGAGGTCCTGCTTACCTACATCTTTGCCAAAACTGATGCTATCAGTTCTCTTATTTTTGCTAGACTGATAAGTTAAAATGGCATCACGTTGTTGTTGTGATTTGCATCTTATTAATGAAGTTAATTATATTTTCATTCATTCGTTGGTATGTATGTAACTTATTTCGTGGATTCTGTTCATAACCACTGTCTGCTTTAAAATTAGATTGTTTGCTTTTTTCCTATCAGTTTCTGAGGTTTTTTTGGTTTGTTTGTTTGTTTTTTTATTAATTTATTTATTTATGGCTGTGTTGGGTCTTCGTTTCTGTGCGAGGGCTCTCTCCAGTTGCGGCGAGCGGGGGCCACTCTTCATCGCGGTGCGCGGGCCTCTCACTATCGCGGCCCCTCTCGTTGCGGAGCACAGGCTCCAGACGCGCAGGCTCAGTAATTGTGGCTCACGGGCCCAGTTGCTCCACGGCATGTGGGATCTTCCCAGACCAGGGCTCGAACCCGCGTCCCCTGCATTGGCAGGCAGACTCTCAACCACTGCACCACCAGGGAAGCCCTCTGAGGTTTTTAAAAACATATATATATATAATGTATATATGTGTAACTGAATCACTGTGCTGTACACCTGAAATTAACATGATATTGTAAACCAACTATATTTGAATTAAAAAATAAATAAATAATAAAAACATATATATACATATATATATATATGGACATTAACCCTTATTCCATTGCTTCTCAAATTTAGGTACTGATTCATGCTGGAGGAAAACATTCTTGAAGGTCCATAGTGCTGATCTGTTATTTTTATTTTAATGTTACTTTATGTGAAAAACGGTTAACCTAGGGATTAATTCAAAATTTTAATAAACAAATTAACATCTTAAATGCAAAGAAAACTACACAGCCAATTGCAATTCAGGTTAACAGAAAATGCAAAGTAACAGATGTTGTTGACACTGAACTTCCATTTGCAAGGTGGGTATGGCACTGCCTGCAGCTGCTCTCTTCTCCAGAGAGCAGTGTGCCTGCACTATGCGTTGTGGGGAGTTTTGGGGCCTCTCTACTATTTTTTTCCCATGGACTTAGTATTAAACCTTTTACACTTGTTTCTTTCTGACGGGTTTACCTTCATGTGGCAAAAGTGTATAATTAACCCTTGATGATTAAAGTAGTTCCATTTGACATCAGTGTGATAAATTTATGTATATTGAAATCAGTGCCTACTACATGCCAGGCTCTGAGTCATGCTCTGGGGATACAACAGTGAACAAGGGAGACAAGATTCCTGTTGACATTCTAGTAATCCTAAATAATTAGACTGAAGAATGTCATCTAATGATAGGTGCTGTTAAGAAAATAATATAGGGAATGTGGTCAAGACAAACGGCCGGCTACTTTAGATTGGGTGACTACAAAGGTCTCCCTGAGGAGATGTCATCTGAATGAGTCCCAGACTATAGCCTTTATCACCTGCCAGACTGTGAACGGACAAGCCTTCAGAGATTCCAGTCCCCAGCCCTTGAGCTGCCTCAGCTGATGCCAAGTGGAGCAGAGGCAAGCTGTTCTCACTCAGCTCTGCCTACATGGTAGATTTTTAAGCAAAATAAATGTTGTTGTTGTGTTTTAAGTCACTAAGTTTGGAGCATTTTGTTATGTACTAGGTGACTGGAACAATATAACAAATACATGAATATAGTAGTTCTACAATATTAAAAATACTAAGGAATAAAGTGAAAATGACATCAATTTCTACCACATGGAGAAAGTAGCTTAGTATTCAACAGACTAATTTCATGTGTATAGGTACCTGTAGTTTGATTTGTTCTGACAGAGTTAGTAATACTATGTATGTTCTTTTTATCATTGCCATCCTTCCCCTCTCCTCCCCTCCCCTTCTTTGTTCTTTTCTCCTCCTCCTATGCCCACCTCCCCACCTTCCTTCTCCTCTCTCTCTCCCTCTCTTCCCTCTTTCTTTCCCTCTCCTACTCTTCTTCTTTTACATTTTTCCTTACCTTCAATTCTCCAATCTCTGACCCCCATTTCTATGGTATCTATCATTAACAACAATCTGATGTATATCCTTTCTTGCTTTTCTCCATGCTCAATTTTATATAAATGGATAAATACACACACAAAAATACATATTTTTACATAATTTGTTATGAATACACAAGATAAAAATATGTAAATTATAACATCAAAAACATAAAATGTGTAGGGGGGGATAAAATGGAGAGCTTTAGAATGCATTCAAATTTAAGTTATTATCAACTTAAACCATTACAAATATAAGTTTTTTAAAGTGAGTCTCATGGTAACTACAAAGCAAAAACCTATAGTAGATACACAGAAGATAAAGAGAAAAGAATCTAAGCATACTACTGAAGAATATTATCAATTCTGATAGGAAGAGAGCAAGAGAAGAAAAAAGGAACAAAGGAATCATAAAATAGCCAGAACATAATTAACAAAATGGCAATAAATACATACCTATAAATAATTACTCTAAATGTAAATAGACTAAATTCTCCAACCAAAAGACACAGACTAGGGGCTTCCCTGGTGGCGCAGTGGTTGAGAATCTGCCTACCAATGCAGGGGACACGGGTTTGAGCCCTGGTCTGGGAAGATCCCACATGCCGCGGAGCAACTAGGCCCGTGAGCCACAATTACTGAGCCTGCGCGTCTGGAGCCTGTGCTCCGCAACAGGAGAGGCCGCGATAGTGAGAGGCCCACGCACCACAATGAAGAGTGGCCCCCACTTGCCGCAACTAGAGAAAGCCCTCGCACAGAAGCGAAGACCCAACACAGCCATAAATAAATAAATAAATAAATAAATAAATAAAATTTAAAATATATATATATATACGAAGTATTGTCATAAAATTTAAAAAAAAAGACACAGACTAGCTGATTAGATTTTTTAAAATAGTCCCATCTATTTTAAATCTGTTATAGGCATCTACATGCTGCCTACAAGAGACTCACTAGAGATGTAAGGGTACACACAGATTGAAAGTGAAGGGATGAAAAAGGTATTCCATGCAAATAAAACCATACGAAAGCTGGGATAGCTATAGTTATATCAGACAAAATAGACTTTAAGACAAAGACTGTAATAAGAGACAAGATCATTATATAATGATATAGGGGTCAATCCAACAAGAGGATATAATGTTTGTAAATATTTATGCACCCAATATAGGGGGACCTAAATATATAAAGCAAATACAGATCTAAAGGGACGAAGAGACAGCAATACAATATTAGTGGGGGACTTTAACACCCTTCTTTCATCAATGGAAAAATCATACAGACTAAAAAATCAATAAGGAAACATTGCCCTTAAATGACAAGTTTGACCTAATGGACTTAAGAGACGTATATAGAAACTCCATGCAAAAGCAACAGAATACACTTTCTTCTCAAGTGCACATGGAACATTCTCCAGGATGGATTATATGTTAGGCAACAAAACAAGTCTTAATAAATTTAAGAAGACTGAAATCATATCAAGCATCTTTTCTGACCACAGTAATATGAAACTAGAAATCAATTACAAGAAGAAAATTGGAAAATTCACAAATTTGGTCAAAGAAAATTGGGTCAAAGAAGAAACCAAAAGAGAAATTAAAAAATACTTTAAGACAAATGAAAATGGAAATACAACATATCAACACTTACGGGATGCAGCAAAAGTGGTTCTAAGAGGGAATTTCATAGGGATAAATGCCTACATCAAGAAACAAGAAATACCTCAAATAACCTAACTTTACACCTCAAGGAACTAGAAATGGAAGAACAAACAAAGCCAAAAATGAATAGAAAAAAGGGAAATAACAAAGATCAGAGTGGAAATAAAGGAGATAGACACTGAAAGAACAATAGAAAAGATCAATGAAATTCAATGAAACTAAGAGCTGGTTCTTTGAAAGGATAAACAAAATAGACAAACCTTTAGCTAGACTTACCATGGAAAAAAAAAGAAAGAGGACTCAAAATCAGAAATGAAATTTTAGACGTTACAACTGATACTACAAAATACAAAGGATCATAAGAGACTGCTATGAACAAATATGTGCCAATAAATTGGACAACCTAAAAGAAATGGATACATTCCTAGCAACATACAACCAACCAAGATTGAATCATGAAGAAATAGAAAATTTGAACAAACTGATTACAGTAAGGAGATTGAATTAGTCATCAAAAACCTCCCAACAAACAAAAGTCCAGGACCAGATGGCTTCACTGTGAATTTTACCAAACATTAAAGAATTAATACCAGTCCTTCTCAAACTCTTCCAAAAAAACAGAAGAGGAGGGAACTCTTCCAAATTCATTTAATGAGGCCAGCATTACCCTCAAGCCAAAATTAGACAAGTATACCACAAAAAAAGAAAATTGCAGGCCAATATCCCTGATAAACATAGATGCAGAAATCCTCAACAAAATATTAGCAAACAGAATTCAATAGTACTTTAAAAGGAGCTTACACCATGATCAAGTGGGATTTGTTCCAGGGAAGCAAGGATGGTTCAATATCCACAAATCAATCAGCATGATACACCACATCAACAAAACAAAGGATAAAAATCATATGATCATATCGATAGATGCAGAAGAAGCTTTTGATAAAATTCAACATCCATTTATGATAAAAATTCTCAACAAAGTTGATTAAGAAGGGACATAAAACAACATAATAAAGGCCATGTATGACAAACCCAAATATAACATAGTATTATGTTAGTATATCACTAACATAATACTCAACAGTGAAAAGTTGAAAGCTTTTCCTCTAAGATCAGGAACAAGACAAGAATGCCCACTCTCACAACTTTCATTCAACATAGTATTAAAAAATCCTAGCCACAACACTAGGATAAGACAAGAAAAAAAGAGATAAAAGACAAGAAAAAGAGATAAAAGGCATCCAAATTGGAAAGGAAGAAGTAAAACTGTTGCTATTTGTGAATGACATGATACTACATTTAGAGAACCCTAAAGAGATCACCAAAAAGCTATTAGAACTCATAAATTAATTCAGTAAATGTGCAGAAAACAAAGTCAAAATACAGAAATCTGTTACATTTCTATACACTAATAATGAACTATCAGAAAGAGAAATTTAGAAAACAATCCCATTTACAATTGCATGAAAAAGCAGGAAATACCTAGGAATAAACATAACCAAGGAGGAGAAAATACCTGTACACTGAAAACTCTAAGATGTTGATAAAAGAAATCAAAGAAGACATAAACGGAAAGAAATTCTGTGCTCATGAATTGGAATAATTAATGTTGCTAAAGTGCCGATACTACCCAAAACAATCTACAGATTCAATGAAATCTCTCTAAGAATTCCAATGATATTTTTCACAGAAATGGAACAGACAATCCTAAAATTGTATGAAACCACAAAAGATCCCAAATAGCCAAAGCAATCTTGAGAGGGAACCATGAAAGATTTTGAATAGCCAAAGCAATTTTGAGAAAGAAGAACAAAGTGGGAGGTATCATGTGTCCTGATTTCAAACTATATTGCAAAGCTATAGTAATCAAAGCAGGATGGTGTTGGCATAAAACAGACACATAGATCAATGAAACAAAATAAAGATTCCAGAAATAAATCCATACATATATGGTCAATTAATTTATGACAAAAGAGCCAGGAATATACAATGGAGAAAGGACAGTCTTTTCAATAAATGGTATTGGGAAAACTGAACAGTCACATGAAAAAACAAAACTGGACCACTAACTTACACCATACACAAAAGCTAACAAAATGAATTAAACATTGGAACATAAGACCTGAAACTATAAAACTTCTAGAAGAAAACATAGGTGGTAAGCTTCTTGAGATCAGTCTTGGCAATGATATTTTGGATTTGACATCAAAAGCAAAGGTAACAAAAATTAATATACAGAAATCTGTTGCATTTATATATACCAACAGTGAAAGATCAGAAAGAGAAATTAAGGAAACAATCCCATTTACCATCGCATCAAAAATAATAAAATACCTAGGAATAAACCTACCTAAGGAAGCAAAAGACCGGTACTCTGAAAACTATAAGATGCTGATGAAAGAAATCAAAGATGACATAAACAGATGGAAAGATATACCATGTTCTTGGGAAGAATCAATATTGTCAAAATGACTACACTACCCAAGGCAATCTACAGATTCAATGCAATCCCTATCCAATTACCAATGGTATTTTTCACAGAACTAAACCCATACACCTATGGTCAATTAACCCTACAACAAAGGAGGCAAGACTATACAATAGAGGAAAGACAGTCTCTTCAATAAATGGTGCTGGGAATGTAAATTGGTACAGCTCCTATGGAGAACAGTATGGAGGTTCTTTAAAAAACTAAAAATAAAGCTACCATATGATCCTGCAACCCCACTCCTAGGCATATATCTGGAGAAAACCATAATTCGAAAAAATACATGCATCCCAGTGTTCACTGCAGCACTATTTACAATAGCCAAGACATGGAAGCAACCTAAATGTCCATCAACAAATGAATGGATAAAGAAGATGTGGTACATATATACAATGGTATATTACTCAGCCATAAAAAAGAATGAAATAATGCCATTTGCAGCAACATGGATGGACCTAGAGATTATCACACTAAGTGAAGTAAGCCAAAGACGAATATCCTATGATATCCCTTATACGTGGACTCTCTCTGTCTGTGTGTGTGTGTGTGTATACACACACACACACACACACACACACACACACACACACACACAAACGAAGTTATTTCCAAAAGAGAAAGAGACTCACAGACAGAAAACAAATTCATGGTTACCAAAGGGGAAAGGGGCGGAGGCGCGGGTCGGGGGAGGGATAAATTGAGAGGTTGGTATTAACATGTACACACTACTATATATAAAATAGATAACCAACAAGGGCCTACCGTATAGCACAGAGAACTATGCTCAATGTATAACTGAATCACTGTGATGTATGCCTGAAACTAACACAATATTGTAAATTAACTATACTTCAAGAAAAAATTTTTAAATTTATTAAAAAATACAAAAGCAAAGGTAACAAAAGCAAAATAAACAAGGGGGACTACATAAAACTAAAAGGCTTCTGCACAACAAAGTAAACTTTCAACGAAATGAAAAGGCAACCTCTGGAAGAAACTATTCGCAAATCATATATCAGATATGAGGTTATAATCCAAAATATATAAGGAACTCATACAACTCGTAAAACAATCAAATTTTAAAGATGGGCAGAGGACCTGAATAGACGTTTTTCCAAAGAAGGCATACAGATGGCCAACAGATTCATGAAAATGTGCTCAACCTCACTGATCATCAGGGAAATATGAATCATAACCACAATGAGGTATCACCTCACACCTGTTAGAAAGGCTATTATCAAAAAGACAAGAAACAGGAAGTGTTTGCAAGGATGTGGAGAAAAGGAAATCCTTGTGTACTGTTGATAGGAATGTATATAAATTGGTGCAGTCACTATGGAAAACAATATGAAGTTTCCTGAAAAAATTAACAATGTGATCCAGCAGTCATACTTCTGGGCATTTTTCTGAAGGAAATAAAAATACTAGCTCAAGAAGATAGTTATAGATACGTATAATTGCACCCCATATTCATTACAGCATTATTTACAATACCCAAGACATGGAAGCAACCTATGTGTCCATCAGTGTAAAAACAGATAAAGAAAATGTAGTATATATACACACAATAGAATATTATTCAGCCATAAAAAGAAGGAAATCTTGCCATTTGCAACAACATGGATGGACCTTGAAGGCATTATGCTAGGTGAAATAAGTCAGACAGAGAAAGACGAATACTGTATGATCTCACTTACATGTGGAATCTAAAGAAAATGAAAACTGAACTCATAGAATCAGAGAACAGATAGGTGTTTGCCAGAGAACGGGTTGAGAGGGTGCGGTGGATGAAATGAGTGAAGGGGGTCAAAAAGCACAAACATCCAGTTATAAAATAAATGAGGTCCTGGGGATATAATGTACAGCATGGTGATGATAGTTAATAATACTCTATTGTATATTTTAAGGTTGCTAAGAGAGAATATCTTGAAAATTCTTATTATAAGAAAAAAAAGTGTAACTGTGTGATGATGGATGTTAACTAGATTTATTGTGGTGATCATTTTGCAACATATACATATGTTGTACACAAACTAATATAATGTTATATATCAATTATGTCTCAATAATAAATAAAATAAAATTCAAATAATAGTACTTTTCTAACACATTTGCTGTAAAGACTAATGGGTGTTAAAGTTTTGTCACATAGAAGAAGCTCAATAAATGGTAGTTAATATTTTTATTTAAACTCTAAACAAAATTTTGGGAATTTGAACCCAACTATATAATACATCATTGCCAGTGAGATTTATTTCAGGAATGTAGGGAATTAACCATTTAAAAAGCAATCACTGTAATTCACCATATTACCCCACTGAAAAATAAAAACCATATGATTATATCAATAGATGTAGATAAATCCTTTGACAAAATCCACCACCCATTCCTGATAAAACTCTCAGCAAATTAGGAATAGAAGAGACCTTCCTCAAGTGAGTAAGGGTCATCCATGAACAACCTACACCTAACCTAAGACTTAATGGTGAAAAATTATGAACAAATAAGGATGTCTGCTCCCAGCATTTCTGTTTAACAATGTATTAGAGGTGGTAACCATTGCAGTAAGGTAAGGAAAAGAGATGAAAGGAATCCAGATTAGAAAGGAAGAAGTAAAAATTTTCATTCACAAAGAACATGATCATCTATTTGGAAAATCCAGTGAAAGCTATGAAAAAGTTACTGGAACTGATTATGAGGCTAGCAAGGATACAGAATACAAGATAGTATAAAAAACTAATTGCACGTCTATGTATGAGCAATTTGAAATTGAAATTAAATAAAAATACTATTTACAATAACAACAAAAATATGAATTGAGGGTAAATCTATTGAGAATGTGCAAGGCCTGAAGAACGAATACTACAAAATATAACAGAGAAATTAAAGAAGCTCTAAATTAAGAATGATACTGTGTTTGTAGTTTAGAAGACTCAATATTTTCAAGATGTCAGTTCTCCTCAAATTGATCTATAAATTTAATGCAATTCCAATCCAAGTCCCAGCAGTATTTCTCCTTTTTGATAGAAATTGACAAGCTGATTCTAAAATTCATAGAAAAATGCAAAGGACTTAGAACAACCAAAACAACTTTGAAAGAGAAGAACAAAGTTTAAAGTCTAACGCTCCTGATTTCAATACTTACTATTAAACTGCAATAATTAAGACATTGTAGTATTGGTGTCGAGATAGACAAATAGACTGATGGAACACAATAGAGTCCAGATATAAACCCATATATATATGGATTCCACTGGAAGAGTGCCCATGAAAACTTGCTCCTGGTTTCCCCCAGACTTTGTCCCATACACCTTTTCCCTTTGTTAATTTTAATTGCTTTCCCCTTTTGCTGTAATAAATCATAGCCATGAGTATGACTGCTCATGTAGTTGTAGGCTTTTTGATGATGGCCATTCTGACTGGTGTGAGGTGATACCTTATTGTGGTTTTGATAAGCATTTCTCTAATAATTAGTGATGTTGAGCATCTTTTCATGTGCCTGTTGGCCATCTGTATGTCTTCTTTGGAGAAGTGTCTATTTAGGTCTTCTGCCCATGTTTTGATTTGGTTGTTTGTTTTTTCAATATTAAGCTTTATGAGCTGTTTGTATATTTTGGATATTATTTGCAAATATTTTCTCCTATTCCATAGGTTGTTTTTTCATTTTGTTTATGGTTTCCTTTGCTGTGCAAAAGCTTTTAAGTTTGATTAGGTCTCATTTGTTTATTTTTGCTTTTATTCATTTTGCCTTGTGAGACTAATCTAAGAAAATATTGCTAAGATTTATGTCAGAGAATATTTTGCCTATGTTCTCTTCTAGGCATTTTATGGTATCGTATCTTATATTTAGGTTTTTAAATGATTGCGAGTTTATTTTTGTATATAGTGTGAGGGAGTGTTCTAATTTCATTGATTTACATGTAGCTGTACAGCCTTCCCAACACTATTTGTTTAAGAGACTGTCTTTTCTTCATTGTATATTCTTGCCTCCTTTGTCATAGATTAATTGACCATAGGTTTATTTGGTAGGTTTATTTCTGGGCTCTCTATTCTTTTCCATTGATCTATATGTCTGTTTTTGTGCCAATGCCACATTGTTTTTTATACTGTAGGTTTGTAATATTGTCTGAAGTCTGGAAGGGTGATGTCTCCAGATTTGTTCTTTCTCCTCAGGATTGCTTTGGCAATTCTCAGTCTTTTGTGTTTCCATATAAATTTTATTTGTTCTAGTTCTGTGAAAAATGTCATGGGTATTTTGATAGGGATCACATTAAATCTGTAGATTGCTTTGGGTAGTATGGCCATTTTAACAATATTAATTCTTCCAATCCAAGAGCATGGGATATCTTTCCATTTCCTTTATGAATGTTTTATAGTTTTTAGTATATAGTATATATATTTCACCTCCTTAGTTAAGTTTATTCCTAGGGATTTAATTTTTTTGATGCAGTTTTAAACAGGATTGTTTTCTTACTTTCTCTTTCTGATATGTCATTATTAGTGTAAAGAAATGCAACAGATTTCTGTGTGTTAATCTTGTATCCTGATACCTTGCTGAATTCATTTATTAGCACTAATAGTTTTTGTATCGAGATTTTAGGGTTCTCTCTATTGCGTATCATGCCATCTGCAAAGAGTGACAGTTTTACCTGTTTCCTTCCAATTTGGATACCTTTTATTTCTTTTTCTTGTCTGATTGCTGTGGCTAGGACTTCCAATACTGTGAAAGAAGTGGTGAGAATGGGCATCCTCGTCTTGTTCCTGGATTTAGCGGAAAGGCTTTCAGCTTCTCACAGTTGAGTATTAAGTTGTCTGTGGGTTTGTGGTAAATGGCTTCCCTTGTAACTGCCTTTAGAATCCTATCTTTATCTTTAATTCTCACCATTTTAATTACGATATGTCTTGGTGTGGATCTGTTTGGGTTTATCTTGTATAGGACCCTCTGTTCTTCCTGTACCTGGATATCTGTTTCCTTCTTTAGGTTTGGGAAGTTTTCAGTCATAAATTCTTCAAATACATTTTTGATCCTCTTTTCTCTCTCTTCTCCTTCTGGAACCCCTATTATGCTTAAGTTGGCATCCTTCATATTACTCTCTATATCTCATGTGTTGCTTTCTTTTTTTTTTTTTTCATTTTTCTTTCTGTCTGCTGTTCTGATTGGGTGATTTCCATTATTCTATCTTCCAGGTCACTTATTCATTCTTCTTTGTTATTTAGTGTGCTATTTATTGCTTCTAGATTGGTTTTTATTTCACCAATTGAGTTGTCTAATTTTTTGATTGGTTTGTCTTTATAGTTTCTAGTTCCTTGTTACAGTGATCTGCATTTCTATCAATCATCTTTCTTAATTCCTTTAGCATTTTTATTATCTCCTTTTTGAACTTGTGGTCTAACAGTCTGGTGAGGTCTGTTTCATTATTTGTTCTTTCAGGGGATTTCTCTTGTTCTTCTAATTGGGAGTAGTTCCTCTGCTTTTTCATTTTACTTAAACTTTCTCTGTCTCTATGAATTCAGGAGAAGCAGTTATTTACTGTGGTGTTTGAAGGGATGTTTTTAAGTGGGAGTGTCCCTGTGTAGACTGTGTGAGTCCAGTATTTTTGGTGCAGTGGCTGGGTTTGGTATGAATGCCAGCCACATCTTTCCTCATAGTGTGCTGGCCATTATCCCTTGATAGTAGGTGTGATTGATGTTGTGGTCTCCAGAGCCTGTGCTGGATGTCGGATGAGACCTCCTCTTTGCTCCATGGCTGTCACAGCCCTGTTGGGGGAGGGTCTGCTCCCCAGTTGTTGGAGTAGAAGCCCTGAGGGTTGGGTTTGATCAGGATCCATTGCCCTTGAGTGTGTGAAATACAATTCATATTTTATGGCAAGACAAGGAAAATTTAAACATAAAAAATTCTTCTCTGCACTTTGGCCTGCTCTCTTCCCCCACTATGCTTGTGTTTCTGCATTATGCATCAACGAAACCTCCCCCATCAGCAGGAATACCTGCTCAGCCTTAAAGAGCAACATTCTCCCAGCATCAACAATTCCTTCTTGATCTCGTACAGGGTCACATGACCCACCACATTGATGCTTAGCTCTGGATCATTTAAACTGCCAATAAAATGTCATTTGATGTATAGCCCTCTGTCTCAAAAAAATTTATATAACTGTGCCTTGACTTCTAACAGGTGGAACAGTTCTCAGAGCTTTCTGAGGTGCTCTTTCCTGACTGTAATCCTCAAATTTGGCTTGAATAAAATTTTCCATTTCTTTCTTAGATTGACTGATTAATTTTTCATCGACAAGTGCATGCCCTGCCCCACAGGAGGTGATTGCTAAAGCAAGTGAGGTCCATGTAGTCACAGTGACCCTATGGACTGCCTGTGCAGGCGGCCGTGGTTCCACCCAGAAGCAGCCCATGGTCACATCTCTTTTTCCGTGTGTTTGTCCCAGACCTACTGCTAGGCTGTGCTGTGGAGTGGGCTGGGGCTGGGGCCGGGGTGCTGTGGCTGCAGGAATCTAGGTGGTCGTGCTGCCACCTGGAACCTGGGCTGCCTCTGTGGCCAACCTCTCCCAGGACCTGTCAGCCGCAGATCCAGCTCCAAGCTGCAGTGTAGAGTGGGCGGGGCCAGAGCGCTCCTGCCAGACACAAACAGCTATGTACTCCTGCCCAGGGCCTGTCCACCAGAGACTCAGCGCCCAGCTGCTGTGCGTTTCTGTGGCACCATTTAGTATGCATGCTGACAAAGTCTGCATGTGAGTGCTGACAGTGGGCTCCAAGGTTCGGTCCGGACCACACCCCAAGCCCTCCAGCCCATCTCCCTGCAGGTAGATTGAGTCCTCTCCCAGGGCCTGTTGGTCCAAGATTTGGCACTTTGCCTCTGTGACTATTTGTGGCCCCATCTGGTGTGCACCTTGAATTGGGAAGTGAGGCGTGGCAGCAGATGCCAGCACTGGTCTCTCTCTGCCCTGATTGTTAGCAAGCCAGCATGCCCACACTCCTCGGGAGTAGAATTTAGGCTTCCAGCCCCTATATCTGTCCCAGCGGACCTTCCGGCAAGTAAGGGGCCTCCCCAGGGCAAGGGTCTGCCCTTGTGGGCCTTCTCTCCTTTAGGGATCCCTCCCAGGGGCGCCAGTTCCGTCTCGATGCCTTTTCCCCCTTTCTACCCAGGTGCGTGGAGAAGTGTGTTGAAGCTTTGGTTGTATAGTTCTTCTGCCAGTTTCCAGTTGGTTTTCTGTGAGACTTGTTCCACATGTAGATGTATTTTTGATGTGTTTGCGGGGGGAGGTAAGCTCCATGTTCTCCTACCCTGCCATCTTGATCCCCCTCCAACAATTTTGTTTTTAAAAGCCCAAAAGTGGAAATGACCACAATGTCCATCAAGAGGTGAATGAATAAATTGTGGTGTTTCTACACTATAGGATACTACTCAGCCTTAAAAATAAATGAATTATGGATACATGAAACAACATAGAGGAATCTCAGCATAATTATGCTGAAAGATGGTGGGCAAAAAAAATACATAGTATTTTATTACATTTATATAAAGGGCTAGAAAATGCAAACTAATGTATAGTGATAGAAAACAGATCAGTATTTGCCTAGGGAGGAGTATTGGAAAGGAACCTGAAAAGGCTTATGGTTGGGTTCTGTTCATTATCTTGACTATTTCATATATATATATATATATATATATATATATATATATATATATATATATATATATATATATATATATCAGCACTGCAAATAGTACACTTTAAATACATACAGCTTAATGTATGTCTATTATATCTCAGGAAAGCTGTTAAAATAATTTAAACTGTTAAAAAATATTCACATTTCCCTGATTGTCTTATAATAATTTTGTTTGCAGAGTCCTTGTTAAAATTTATATCAAAATAAGATCCATGCACTAGTTGGTTGATATTTCCCTTAAGTCTAAGTCTGTAAGTTCCCCATCAACTCTTTTATTTTTTCTTAGGAAAAAATTTTAATGAGCAAAATTTGGTTATTTTTCTATATAGTTCCACAGTTTAATTTTGTTGACTGTATCCCCACTGTGGTAGCTAACCTATATTTCTCTGGTTCTTGTATTTCCTATATGTTGGTAGTTAGGTCTAGAGTCTTGAGTTTGATTTTCTGGGGGCATGTGTACTTCCGTAGCAGGTGTAGTGTTCTTTCATTAAATTGGCATATAGAAGCTGGTTGTCTTTTTTCCCCCAGTTTTATTGAGATATAATTGACATAAAGCACTGTATAAGTTTAACATGTACAACATAGTGATTTGACTTACATGCATCATGAAATGTTTATCACGATAAGTTTAGTGAACAACCATCATTTCATATAGATACAAAATTAAAGTAATAGAAAAAAATTTTCCTTGTAATGAGAACTCTTAGGATTTACTCTTTTAACAACTTTCATATGTAATATACAGCAGTGTTAATTATATTTATCATCTTGTACATTACATCCCTAGTACTTATTTATCTTATAATTGGAAGTTTGTCTTATTGAAGGTTACAATCCATTTACAGTTATTACAAAATATTGGCTGTATTCTCCGTTTTGCAAAATACATTCTTGTAGCCTATCTTACACCCAATAGTTTATACCTCCCACTCCCCCACCCCTGTAATATTGCCCCTCCCCCCCACTGGTAACCACTAGTTTGTTCTCTATATCTGCTCTATAGTCTGCTTCTTTTTTGTTATATTCACTAGCTTGTTGTATTTTTGGGGTTCCACATATAAGTGATATCATGCAATATTTTTCTTTCTCTCTCTTAACTTAGCATAGACTTTCTTAACAGCGTTGTAAAATTCACCTCTTATATTTTCATCTAGTACTTTTTTTTCCTTGATCTTTTTTTTATTGAAGTATAGTTGATTTACAATATTTTATTAGTTTCAGGTGTACAGCATAGTGAGCCAATATTTTTATAGATTATACTCCATTTAAAGTTATTATAAAATATTGGCTATATTCCTTGTGCAGAACAATATATCCTTGTAGCTTATTTATTTTATACATAGTAGTTTGTACTTCTTCATCCCTTACCCCTATCTTGCCCCTCCTCCCTTCCCTCTCACCACTGGTAACCATTCTATATCCGTGAGTCTACTTCTTTTGTTATATTCACTAGTGTGTTTTATTTTTTAATCCTACATATAAGTGATAACATGTCTCACTTATTTCACTTAGCATAATACCCTCCAAGTTCATCCATGTTGCTGCAAATGGCAAAATTCTGTTCTTTTTAATGGCTGAATAATAGTCCACTGTATATATATAAGACATCTTCTTTATCCATTCATCTACTGATGGGCTGTTAGGTTGCTTCCATATCTTGGCAATTGTAAATAATGCTGCAGTGAACATGGTATGTGTATATCTTTTTGAATTACTGTATTTGTTTTCTTCAGATAAATACCCAGGAGTGTAATTGCTGGGTCATATGGTAGTTCTTTTTTTTAAATTTTTTGAGGAAACTCCACACTGTTTTCCATAGTGGCTGTACCAATTTACATTCCCACTAACAGTGTGCGAAGGTTCCCTTTTCTCCACATCCTTGCCCACATTTGTTATTTGTGTTCTTTTTGGTGATAGCCATTCTGACAGGTGTGAGGTGATATCTCATTGTGGTTTTGATTTGCACTTTCCTGATGATTAGCGTTGTTGAGCATCTTTTCATGTGCCTGTTGGTCATCTGCATTTCCTCTTTGGAAATATGCCTATTCAGATTCTCTGCCCATTTTAAAAGTCAGGTTGTTTGGTTTTGTGATGATCTTCAATTAGTTATGGCTATGGGAAGTGGTTAGTGACCTTTGGGTAGAGTAGGAGTATTGTATGATCCCACGGTAACTGTTGTAGTGAATGGTGGGGGTTTGTATTGGACAATTAGTGAGTATGTGATTTCATGCCTCTGTGTACTTTCTGTCATAATGTCACCCTTAGAAGTATTCATTGGTATTTATAGGGCAGAATTAATGGAAACCAAGTAGAAAAGTTTTAGTCAAGCAATAGGCCATGGACAATGATGATAGCTGCTAATAATGATTGTGGCTTAGATAGGAAATTAGTCCAGGAAGGTGATCAATTTCCAACAAAGATAGAGTCCAAAGGTAGTGAAGAACAAGTTCACATTAATATTTAAAAGATTAACATGTCTCTTTATTTCCCAAAGCCAGTGCTAAAAGCCTACCAAGATCATAAGAAGCCAGAATACATATATGAGCAGAACCGATATCGGTTAATCACTTCTGGAGTCTTAAAGCCTCCAGGAAGCACTGAAGAAAGAAGTTCTACCAAATCTCTTGTTCAGTTCGAGCGTGAAGATTCCGTGAAAAAGAAAAAACAGGTAAGTATTAAAGTACTTAATTGATCTTTTTAATGTTAGTTTCATATAGCATTGCTAACATGCTTTTAACTCATAAAGATAGTGACAAAAACTTTTCCCCTTAGGTTATATAAAGGATTGGGGGAATACAGTATTTCCCAGTTCTTACTATTTAAGGAAAATTTGGACAGTAGAGTAAAATCATAAAGGAAAACTTACAGCATTCATATAGTGTCTTCTGATCTTCTCTAGAAGACATGTTAAAAGAAGACATAATAGTGTTTTGAATGTTATTATAACTTTTATGAAATTTTCATCATTATTCCCCCAAATCTTTGAAGACCTTGGTGAAGGGCAATAAAATAGAAACTGAACCAACTAGAGAGACAACTTTTGTAATTGGTGAGAGTTGTAGAGTGGGGAAGTTGCCTTGCAAGGAATAAGTGAATAGTAGTTCTGGGGCAAAATCACTGGAGCCTGGCTTTATGTGAATACCTGTAGATAATTAAACAAAAGAACAGAAGTGGGAGAAAATGTGGAGGACACACCCACAATAAAAATACCAATAGAGCCAAGATTTCTCTTAGCTTTTTATTGAGAGAATCTTTCAGTCCTAGTTGTCTGTCTTTCAGGCTTTGGGCTGCAGTGCTAGAAATTGAGAGTTGAGGACAAGCTCTGTCCTTGAGGATTTCAGAATCTGGAGGTGGGAAATGAACAAGTAAACACTTAAGCGCAGTGAGGTGTGATAAGAGCTCTCCCTGGTCATTTAAAGTACAAAATAATGGAGAACTGAACAGAAGGGATGCTTATACCTGGTGGCCAGGGGGACCATCAGTGGAAGAACAGCTACCCTAGGGAACTGTGCTAAGTTCGGAGGAATGAGTGGAAAGTTAACAAGGCAGATAAGGTGAGAGAGCTATGGCCTTGGGAGCCATGGGTTTGGGTGAGATTATCCTGAAAGAATATCATACGATAAATTGTATGAAATTGTATAGCTTCAGTTAATTTGGTTTCTGTGAAGTAAAAAGAGAGAATGAGATATTTTAAGTGGGGCCACGAAAGATCTGATTGTACATTAATTAGCTCATTTGGTATAAAGTGGGTTTCAAGAGCTTGAATTTTAAAAAGAGGTTATGCAAACTATTATATATAGGAAGGATTAAAAAAACAAGGTCCTACTGTATAGCACAGGGAACTATATTCAATATCCTGTGATAAACCATAATGGAAAAGGATATGAAAAAGAATATATATGTGTAAAACTGAATCACTTTGCTGTACAGCAGAAATTAACACAACATTGTAAATCAACTATACTTCAATAAAGTTTTTAAAAAATAAAAAATAAAAGCAAGAGAGGTTGTGTGCACATCTGGGATGAAGGAAGTAGCTGAAAAGGAATAAGTTATAGGTTATGTTTGGTTGTAACTGTAACTAAGTGAAGAATTCAGTAAAGAGTTAGAAGTTGAAGGGAAATGTGGAAGAAAGGGGATATTCTATTTAAAAGGAGAAGGGTACTTATTCTGAGAAGAGGATCATTTTTCTGGGTATTGATTTCTCAGAATGAGTTCAGAATGGAAATGTATCTATGAAGATTTACTGGGAGATGAAGGAAGGAAGGAAGGAAAGAACGAAGGAAGCAAGGAAGGAAGGGAGGGAGGGAGGGAGGGACGAAAGGAAAGAAGGAAGGAAAGTTGAAGGCTTTGCTTCCGATAATTAAAGAAGATTGACTTATCAATTGGACTGGGCATCCACCATAGAGGAATATTATAGATGTTCTACAATTTATGAATAAATGCTTCCTCTATTTCCCTCCCCCAACCACTGAAAAATCCAAACATATGTGACTGTTTAAATTGAATCACATCTTCCCACTGAGTTACATAATTAGAAATAAAATGAAAATGTGTAAGCCTATTGTTGAAGAAACCTTTCACTTAGAATGCAGTACAACTTTTTAAGAGATATAATAAATAAAATAAATGCATTTCCTGTTAAAATATTAATACTCTTGTCTCATAAAAGAGTTGACTACAGCTCTTGTTGAAACATTGGGACAAAGCAATATGTATTTTCTCTGGTTCTGGTATCTGGTTTGGCCTCTTCTTTTATATAAGAAAACAGTACCTTTGTTGCTATCCCTGGCCAATAAATGAAAGGAGCATATTTTATCTTTGATTTTAAAGATGTATGTCCTTTAGCTCTGAAATTCCTAGGATTCTCTTCTGAAACTCCTGTTCAATGAGGTATTTAATCAGAGATAGAGGATAATGATCCCTATGAATACAAATCTTATGGGGATGTTGTTCCACAGAGCTTATGGTAATAACTCTCTTATAGAAATGGCAACCTCTATTAACTCTGCTAATAGGCAATAAAGATATCATTTACATATGTACCTCAATTATTCACCAAAGCAGGTCTGCAATGCAGATTCTTTTATCTTAAAGCCAGTCCTGTCAGAGAGACAAAAGGATGACTGTTGGAGTTGATGTCACATTTCCTCAAACACGGTTATCAACCTCCTCGGCAGGAGGAGAAGACGTGTTTGATGCTGTCCCAAATTTGTTGGGGAGGAGCAAAGGAGTGTGAGTGGCACTGAGAGCAGACAGTGGGACCCAGGGATTGGAGCAGAGCTCAAGTGTGTGAACATGGTGGGGACTTAGCCTTGGGGCTCCACACGTGGTCCGGAGCCAGCAGCATCTGCATCTCCTGGGAGCTAGTGAGAAATGCAGAATCTCAGGCTCCACCTCAGATTGGCTGGCAGACTCTGCATTTCAACAGGTTTTCCAGGTAATTCACATGCACACTGAAATGTGAGAGGCACTGTCTCCAGTGTAAGCAATTAATTGTGAGTTAATAACATATATGCTTATGCTTAGAACCCACAGGGCCAGAAGCATAAGCATATATGTTATTAACTCACAATTGCCTGTTCTGGAGACAGTGCCTCTCACATTTCAGTGTGCATGTGAGGACACATGTACCCCAGTGTCCATTGCAGCACTATTTACAATAGCCAGGATATGGAAACAACCTAAATGTCCAATGATAGATGAATGGATAAAGAAGATGTGGTACATATATACAATGGAATATTACTCAGCCACAAAAAGGAATGAAATTAGGTCATTTGTAGAGATATGGATGGACCTAGAGTCTATCATATAGAGTGAAGTAAGCCAGAAGGAGAAAAACAAATATCGTGTATTAATGCATATATGTGGAATCTAGAAAAATAGTACAGATGAACCTATTTGTAGGGCAGGCAGAGAGACATAGATGTAGAGAACAGACATGTGGACACAGGGAAGAAGGGGAGGGTGGGATGAATTGGGAGATTAGATTTAACATAAATACACTACCATGTGTAAAATAGATGGCTAGTGGGAACCTGCTGTATAGCACAAGGAGCTCAGCTCGGTGCTCAGTGATGATCTAGATGGGCAGGATGGGGGGAGGGAGGTGGGAGGGAGGTCCAAGAGGGAGAGGATATAGGTATACATATAGCTGACTCACTTCACTGTACCGCAGAAACTAACACAGCATTATAAAGCAATTTTACTCCAATAAAAAAATAAATAAAATAAGAGGAGGAAGTTCGAAAAAAAATAACATATATGCTTCTCCAAGTCTATTACATACTGATCCCCAATACTCAATGTAACAACCCATCATATTCATTAAAAATAGTTTATTATGAGTTATGATGACAGCTGTCCAAGATGTCGCTCACCGAAAAGCATCAAGGTTGTCAGAACGAAGTGGGGCTGGTGGGGGGGTGGGGTGGGGCGGGGCGTTGAGAGAAAGGCCACAGTCAGGGGAGATACAGAGCAACTGATCAAGGGGAGTGGTGGGCTCTCATAAACACCAGGGAGCTGGTAGCATTTTGATGTAGTAAACATTTAAGTGAAGGGAGAAGAGAAGGCAATGGGAAGTGTTGCTGGGGGTGCTTGTGGGAAGGAGATGGACACATGGGCAAGGAGTACTGAGAGGGAATCTCTCACTGCCGATCGATAGTTTGAAAGTTTTCAGTTCAAAAATGCTTTCCTTTAAGCCCTAGACATCTTAGGCAGTGTGGTAATTAGTCCTGGAGGTTAATATTTTGTCACTTATATATAGTTCTTTTTTCCCCCCCAAAAAAACTAATTTTTTAAAAAACTGGCTTTGTTTAGATCCAATGGCCCTCTGCTGAGGCGTTCTCTCCCTCTCCTGCTAAACTGTCACGTACCAGCATTGGAAGAAGAGGCCTCTACGAGATTAGTTCCTCAACTTACCCTAAGTACTATTTCCACGACCGGGAAGAAGTCATTAAAGCCAACATTCAAAATCCCTTGCAAATCATTAAAATAGTACGTGAAAATGAACATATTGGATTTCTTTATATGATCTCTGCAGTGCCAAGATCTTCCACTGAGTACGACAGATATAATCTGAAGTGAGTTCTCTTTTATGAAGCAATTTATTTAGCAGTAAAAATTACAAATAAGATTGCAAATGTTATCCATAATCAATTGCATGTTAATGGTTTATCTGATAAAATATAATTTGGGTTATCATCCAATGACAAATGAATCTTAATCACAACAATTTTATTTTTCCCATTTATCTTTACTTATAGACATTTTATAGACACTGCTGTGTTTCTTATATGTTTATATTATATTGATATTCTATTTATTTTTAATCGGTATTACAAATATATTTTTGATATTTTTTGATTACTGAGAAAAGAAGATGGCAATGTATAAAAAATAGATGATGCTTGATTTTTTTCACATGTCATTTCAGCTTTCCTTAATAGAGTAGAAATAAGGGTTTTTTGTAAGTAAAGTGAGCTTGATAATTTAGGGTATTTATATAGATTAATAATACACACTTACTCACATATACTCTCTGTTGTTGCTAAACACACATTTGTTGTTGAAATAATTTGAAGAGTCACCCAAATGTGTCTGTGAATTGCTTTAAAATTCAGCACAACAGGTAACAGGACTTAAAGATGATGCTGACCTTCCTCTGTGGTTGTTTAGTTGGGTTGAATGCTACAATTGTTGATATGGTCTTTCCTTGAAGGTGATTGTAGTTGAGCATTGCCACCAAATTCTTTGAGCTGCCTTCCCCAGTCTCTGCTGCATAGGAAGATAAAAGTTCTCTCTAGGAATTCTATTCTCCCTTACTCAGTGCTGTAGTTTTGATTGAGTCAGATAACACTGAAGACAACTCTCCTACTGGGGAGAAGAAAAACATTTTAATCAAATTTTTAAATGATAGATTTATTGTAAACCTGAAAGAGCTTAACAGGAGTGAGAAACAATTTGTAGAAGGAAGAGAGATGCTTATGAAAATCATTCAGCAAAATGTATTGAGCACCCAATCTATAGCATGACCATTTCTAGGTGCTAGAGCTATATTAGTGAACCATCCAGATCAAAATTGCTGCCCTCATGGAGCTTACATTTTAGCAGAGGGAGACAATAATTAATACGATACAGGAGTAAATGATATATAATGCTAGAATATGCTAAATGTTATACAAAAAAATACAGTGTAGAGCAAAGGGGATTGGGAGTTCTTGGAAAGAGGTTGTTAATAAATTGGGGTGGTCAGGGTGGGCCTCATTGAGAAGCTGGCATTTGGACAAAGACTTGAAGGAGAAGGAGTAAATTATGTGCTATTGGAAGAGGGGAGAAGAGCTTTCCAGACAGCCGCAAAGTGAATACAAATATCCCAAGGCAGGAGCACATCTGGCATGTTGAAGAACCGAAAGCAGGCTGGTGTGACTACAGTAGAATGAATGAGAGGACAGACCATTGATGGCCTTGACAGCTATTGTAAAAACATTAACTTTTACTCTGAGAAAAATGGAGAACCAAAGAAGAATTTCAAGTAGAGAAGTGCCATGATCTGAATTACATTTTGAAAAGGACCTCTCTGGTTGCTGTGTAGAGAATGGACTTTTGAGGAGCAAGTATTGAAACAGGAAGACCAATTAGAAGGCTGTAATTATTCACATAAGAGATAAACCAGGTGGTAGTGGTGGAGGTGGGGAGAAGTGGGTCAAATTCTGGAAATAATTTGAAGGTTAAGCCAATAGGATTTTTTTTTTTAAAACTCAACTTTATTGAGATATAATTGACATGATACTATGACCCATTTTAAGTGTACAGTTTGATAAGCTTTGCCAAATGTATACATTCATGTAACCACTACTTCAATCAAGAACATTTCTGTCACCTGAAAAATTTCTCATACATACCCTCCACCGTGACCACCCCTCCCTGACACCTCAGGCAACCACTAATGCAATTTCTATCACAACATATTAGTTATGCTTTTTTAAAAAGAATTTCACGCAGAGGGAATCACAGCTGGTTTTTTGTGTCCAATTTCTCTAGCATAATATTTTTGAGATCCATGTTGTTGCATGAATAAATTTCCTTTCCTTGCTGAGTAGTATTCCATTTTATGAATATACCATAATTTGTTTAGTCATTCAACTGTTGAAGGCTGGGTTTTTTTCTTTTTGTTTTGTTTTTATTGGAGTATAGTTGCTTTACAATGTTGTGCTAGCTCCTTCTGCACAGTGAAGTGAACCAGCCATATGTATACACATATCCCCTCCCTTTGGGATTTCCCTCCAATCCAGGTCACCACAGAGCACTGAGTAGATGTCCCCGTGCTATACAGCAGGTCCTCACTAGTTATCTCTTTCATACCCAGTGGCATATATATGTTAATCCCAATCTCCCAATTCATCCTACTCCCCCATTCCCCCCCTGTTGTCCACACATTTGTTCTCTACATCTATGTCTCTATTTCTGCTTTGCAAATAGGTTCATCTGTACTGTTTTTCTATTTCCACATATATATGTAAATATTTGTTTTTCTATTTCTGGCTTACTTCACTCTGTATGACAGTCTCTAGGTTCATCCATTTCTCTACAAATGACACAATTTGTACAAATATACCACACCTTCTTTATCCATTAATCTGTTGATGGACATTTAGCTTGCCTCCATGTCCTGGCTATTGTAAATCGAGCTGCAATGAACATTGGGGTGCATGTGTCTTTTTGCATTATGGTTTCTCTGGGTATATGCCCAATAGTGGGATTGCTGGGTCATATGGTAGTTCTATTTTTAGTTTTTTAAGGAACCTCCATACTGTTCTCCATAGTGGCTGTATCAATTTACATTCCCACCAACAGTGCAAGAGAGTCCCTTTTCTCCACACCCTCTCC
This sequence comes from Balaenoptera acutorostrata, assembly GCF_949987535.1. NCBI lineage: Eukaryota > Metazoa > Chordata > Mammalia > Artiodactyla > Balaenopteridae > Balaenoptera > Balaenoptera acutorostrata. The sequence goes on along the minus strand of NC_080075.1, from coordinate 16,363,471 downwards.
AGCATTTATTGTTTGTAGATTTTTTGATGATGGCCATTCTAACCGGTGTGAGGTGATAACTCATTGTAGTTTTGATCTGCATTTCTCTAATAATTAGTGACGTTGAGCATCTTTTCTTGTGTCTCTTGGCCATCTCTATGTCTTCTTTGGAGAAATGGTTATTTAGATCTTCTGGCAATTTTTTGATTGGGTTGTTTGTTTTTTTGATATTGAGCTGCATGAGCTGTTGGTATATTTTAGAGATTAATCCCATGTCAGTTGCTTCATTTGCAAATATTTTCTCCTATTCTGAGGGCTGTGTTTTTGTCTTGTTTATAATTTCCTTTGCTGTGCAAAAGCTTTTAAGTTTAATTAGGTCCCATTTGTTTATATTTGTTTTTATTTCCGTTGCCCTAGGAGGTGGGTCAAAAAAGATCTTGCTGTGATTTATGTCAAAGAGTGTTCTTCCTATGTTTTCCTCTAAGAGTTTTATAGTGTTCAGTCTTACATTTAGGTCTTTAATCCATTTTGAGTTTATTTTTGCGTATGTTGTTAAGGAGTGTTCTAATTTCATTCTTTTACATGTAGCTGTCCAGTTTGCCCAGCACTATTTATTGAAGAAGCTGTCTTTTCTCCATTGTATATTCTTGCCTTCTTTCTCATAGATTAGGTGGCCATATGTGCATGGGTTTAGCTCTGGGCTTTCTATCCTGTTCATTGATCTGTATTTCTGTTATGGCACCAGTACCATACTGTCTTGATTACTGTAGCTTTGTAGTATAGTCTGAAGTCAGTGAGCCTGATTCCTCCAGCTCTGTTTTTCTTTCTCAAGATTGCTTTGGCTGTTCAGGGTCTTTTGTGTTTCCATACAAATTGTAAAATTTTTTGTACTAGTTCTGTGAAAAATGCCATTGGCAATTTGATAGGGATTGCACTGAATCTGTAGATTGCTTTGGGTAGTATTGTCACTTTCACAATATTGATTCTTCCAATCCAAGAACATGGTATATCTCTCCATCTGTTTGTGCCATCTTTGATTTCTTTCATCAGTATCATATAGTTTTCTGAGTACAGGTCCTTTGCCTCCTTAGATAGGTTTATTCCGAGGTATTTTATTCTTTTTGTTGCAATGGTAAATGGGATTGTTTCCTTAGTTGCTCTTTCTGATCTTTTGTTGTTAGTGTATAGGAATGCAAGAGATTTCTGTGCATTAATTTTGTATCCTGCAACTTTACCAAATTCATTGATTAGCTCTAGTAGTTTTCTGGTGGCATCTTTAGGATTCTCTATGTATAGTATCATGTCATCTGCAAACAGTGACAGTTTTACTTCTTCTTTTCCGATTTGGATATTTTAAATTTCTTTTACTTCTTTGATTGCCGTGGCTAGGACTTCCAAAACTATGTTGAATAATAATGAAGACAGTGGACACCCTTGTCTTATTCCTGATCTTAGAGGAAATGCTTTCAGTTTTTCACCATTAAGAATGATTTTTGCTGTGGGTTTGTCATATATGGCCAAATGTTGTATATATTGAGGTAGGTTCCTTCTATGCCCACTTCTGGAGAGTTTTTATCATAAATGGGTGTTAACTTTTGTCAAGAGCTTTTTCTGCATCTATTGAGATGATCATGTGGTTTTTATTCTTCAGTCTGTTGATATGGTGTATCACATTGATTGATTTGCATATATTGAAGAATCCTTGAATCCCTGGGATAAATCCCACTTGATTGTGGTGTATGATCTTTTTAATGTGTTGTTGGATTCTGTTTGCTAGTATTTTATTGAGGATTTTTGCATCTATGTTCATCAGTGATATTGGTCTGTAATTTTCTTTTTTTGTAGTATCTTTGTCTGGTTTTGGAATCAGGGTAATGATGGCCTCATAGAATGAGCTTGGGAGTGTTCTTTCCTCTGCAATTTTTTGGAAGAGTTTGAGAAGGATAGGTGTTAGCTCTTCTCTAAATGTTTGATAGGATTCGCCTGTGAAGCCATCTGTTCCTGGACTTTTGTTTGTTGGAAGACTTTTAATAACAATATCAATTTCATTACTTGTGATTGGTCTGTTCATATTTTCTATTTCTTCCTGGTTCAGTCTTGGTAGGTTGTACCTTCCTGAGAGTTTGTCCATTTCTTCCAGATTGTCCATTTTATTGGCATATAGTTGCTTGTAGTAATCTCTTATGATCCTTTGTATTTCTGTGGTGTCAGTTATAACTTCTCCTTTTTCATTTCTAATTTTATTGATTTGAGCCCTCTCCCTTTTTTCTTGATGAGTCTGGCTAAAGGTTTATCAATTTTGTTTATCTTCTCAAAGAACCAGCTTTTAGTTTTATTAATCTTCGCTATTGTTTTCTTTGTTTCTGTTTCATTTATTTCTGCTCTGATCTTTATGATTTCTTTCCTGTTTGTTCTTCTTTCTCTAATTGCTTTAGGTGCAAGGTTAGGTTGTTTATTTGTGATTTTTCTTGTTTCTTGAGGTAGAATTGTATTGCTATAAACTTCCCTCTTAGAACTGCTTTTGCTGCATCCCATAGGTTTTGGTTTGTTGTGTTTTCATTGTCTTTTGCCTCTAGGGTTTTTTGTATTTCTTCAGTGATATCTTGGTTATTTATCAGCATATTGTTTAGCCTCCATGTGTTTGTGTTTTTTACAGTTTTTTTTTTCCAAACATCTTTATTGAAGTATAATTGCCTTACAATAGTGTGTTAGCATCTGCTTTATAACAAAGTGAATCTGTTATACATATACAATATGTTCCCATTTCTCTTCCCTCTTGCATCTCCCTCCCTCCCACCCTCCCCATCCCACCCCTCTAGGTGGTCACAAAGCACCGAGCTGATCTCCCTGTGCTATGCGGCTGCTTCCCACTAGCTATCTATTTTACATTTGGTAGTGTATATATGTCCATGACACTCTCTTACCCTGTCACATCTCACCCCACCCCCTCCCCATATCCTCAAGTCCATTCTCTAGTAGGTCTGTGTCTTTATTCCCGTCTTGCCACTAGGTTCTTCATGGCCTTTTTTTTTTTTTTTCCCTTAGATTCCATATATATGTGTTAGCATACTGTATTTGTTTTTCTCTTTCTGACTTACTTCACTCTGTATGACAGACTCTAACTCCATCCACCTCATTACAAATACCTCCATTTCATTTCTTTTTATGGCTGAGTAATATTCCATTGTATATATGTGCCACATCTTCTTTATCCATTCATCTGTCGATGGACATTTAGGTTGCTTCCATGTCCTGGCTATTGTAAATAGAGCTGCAATGAACATTTTGGTACATGACTCTTTTTGACCTATGGTTTTCTCAGGGTATATGCCCAGTAGTGGGATTGCTGGGTCGTATGGTAGTTCTATTTGTAGTTTTTTAAGGAACCTCCATACTGTTCTCCATAGTGGCTGTATCAATTTACATTCCCACCAACAGTGCAAGAGTGTTCCCTTTCCTCCACACCCTCTCCAGCATTTATTGTTTCTAGATTTTTTGATGATGGCCATTCTGACCGGTGTGAGATGATATCTCATTGTAGTTTTGATTTGCATTTCTCTAATGATTAATGATGTTGAGCATTCTTTCATGTGTCTGTAGGCCATCTGTATATCTTCTTTGGAGAAATGTCTATTTAGATCTTCTGCCCATTTTTGGATTGGGTTGTTCGTTTTTTTGTTATTGAGCTGCATGAGCTGCTTGTAAATCTTGGAGATTAATCCTTTGTCAGTTGCTTCATTTGCAAATATTTTCTCCCATTCTGAGGGTTGTCTTTTGGTCTTGTTTATGGTTTCCTTTGCTGTGCAAAAGCTTTTCAGTTTCATTAGGTCCCATTTGTTTATTTGTGTTCTTATTTCCATTTCTCTGGGAGCTGGGTCAAAAAGAATCTTGCTGTGATGTATGTCATAGAGTGTTCTGCCTATGTTTTCCTCTAAGAGTTTGATAGTGTCTGCCCTTACACTTAGGTCTTTAATCCATTTTGAGTTTATTTTTGTGCATGGTGTCAGAGAGTGTTCTAATTTCATACTTTTACATGTTCCTGTCCAATTTTCCCAGCACCACTTATTGAAGAGGCTGTCTTTTCTCCACTGTATATGCTTGCCTCCTTTATCAAAGATAAGTTGACCATATGTGTGTGGGTTTATCTCTGGGCTTTCTATCCTGTTCCATTGATCTATATTTCTGTTTTTGTGCCAATACCAAACTGTCTTGATTACTGAAGCTTTGTAATATAGTCTGAAGTCAGGGAACCTGATTCCCCCAGCTCCATTTTTCGTTCTCAAGATTGCTTTGGCTATTCGGGGTCTTTTGTGTTTCCATACAAATTGTGAAATTTTTTGTTCTAGTTCTGTGAAAAATGCCAGTGGTAGTTTGATAGGGATTGCATTGAATCTGTAGATTGCTTTGGCTAGTAGAGACATTTTCACAATGTTGATTCTTCCAATCCAGGAACATGGTATATCTCTCCATCTATTTGTATCATCTTTAATTTCTTTCATCAGTGTCTTATAATTTTCTGCATACAGGTCTTTTGTCTCCTTAGGTAGGTTTATTCCTAGATATTTTATTCTTTTTGTTGCAATGGTAAATGGGAGTGTTTTCTTAATTTCACTTTCAGATTTTTCGTCATTAGTGTATAGAAATGTAAGAGATTTCTGTGCATTAATTTTGTATCCTGCTACTTTACCAAATTCATTGATTAGCTCTAGGAGTTTTCTGGTAGCATCTTTAGGATTCTCTATGTATAGTATCATGTCATCTGCAAATAGTGACAGCTTTACTTCTTCTTTTCCGATTTGGATTCCTTTTATTTCTTTGTCTTCTCTGATTGCTGTGGCTAGGACTTCCAGAACTATGTTGAATAATAGTGGTGAGAGTGGGCAACCTTGTCTTGTTCCTGATCTTAGTGGAAATGGTTTCAGTTTTTCACCATTGAGGACAATGTTGGCTGTGGGTTTGTCATATATGGCCTTTATTATGTTGAGGAAAGTTCCCTCTATGCCTACTTTCTGCAGGGCTTTTATCATAAATGGGTGTTGAATTTTGTCAAAAGCTTTCTCTGCATCTATTGAGATGATCATATGGTTTTTCTCCTTCAATTTGTTAATATGGTGTATCACATTGATTGATTTGCGTATATTGAAGAATCCTTGCATTCCTGGGATAAACCCCACTTGATCATGGTGTATGATCCTTTTAATGTGCTGTTGGATTCTGTTTGCTAGTATTTTGTTGAGGATTTTTGCATCTATGTTCATCAGTGATATTGGCCTGTAGTTTTCTTTCTTTGTGACATCTTTGTCTGGTTTTGGTATCAGGGTGATGGTGGCCTTGTAGAATGAGTTGGGGAGTGTTCCTCCCTCTGCAATATTTTGGAAGAGTTTGAGAAGGATAGGTGTTAGCTCTTCTCTAAATGTTTGATAGAATTCGCCTGTGAAGCCATCTGGTCCTGGGCTTTTGTTTGTTGGAAGGTTTTTAATCACAGTTTCCATTTCAGTGCTTGTGATTGGTCTGTTCATATTTTCTATTTCTTCCTGGTTCAGTCTCGGCAGTTTGTGCATTTCTAAGAATCTGTCCATTTCTTCCAGGTTGTCCATTTTATTGGCATATAGTTGCTTGTAGTAATCTCTCATGATCTTTTGTATTTCTGCAGTGTCAGTGGTTACTTCTCCTTTTTCATTTCTAATTCTATTGATCTGAGTCTTCTCCCTTTTTCTCTTGATGAGTCTGGCTAATGGTTTATCAATTTTGTTTATCTTCTCAAAGAACCAGCTTTTAGTTTAATTGATTTTTGCTATTGTTTCCTTCATTTCTTTTTCATTTATTTCTGACCTGATCTTTATGATTTCTTTACTTCTGCTGGCTTTGGGGTTTTTTTGTTCTTCTTTCTCTAATTGCTTTAGGTGCAAGGTTAGGCTGTTTATTCGAGATGTTTCCTGTTTCTTGAGGTAGGCTTGTATTGCTATAAACTTCCCTCTTAGCACTGCTTTTGCTGTGTCCCATAGGTTTTGGGTCGTCGTGTCTCCATTGTCATTTGTTTCTAGGTATTTTTTGATTTCCCCTTTGATTTCTTCAGTAATCACTTCGTTATTAAGTAATGTATTGTGTAGCCTCCATGTGTTTGTATTTTTTACAGATCTTTTCCTGTAATTGATATCTAGTCTCATAGCGTTGTGGTCGGAAAAGATACTTGATACGATTTCAATTTTCTTAAATTTACCAAGGCTTGATTTGTGACCCAAGATATGATCTATCCTGGAGAATGTTCCATGAGCACTTGAGAAAAATGTGTATTCTGTTGTTTTTGGGTGGAATGTCCTATAAATATCAATTAAGTCCATATTGTTTAATGTATCATTTAAAGCTTGTGTTTCCTTATTTATTTTCATTTTGGATGATCTGTCCATTGGTGAAAGTGGGGTGTTAAAGTCCCCTACTATGATTGTGTTGCTGTCAATTTCCCCTTTCATGGCTGTTAGTATTTGCCTTATGTATTGAGGTGCTCCTATGTTGGGTGCATAAATATTTACAATTGTTATACCTTCCTCTTGGATCGATCCCTTGATCATTATATAGTGTCCTTCTTTGTCTCTTGTAATAGTCTTTATTTTAAAGTCTATTTTGTCTGATATGAGAATTGCTACTCCCGCTTTCTTTTGATTTCCATTTGCATGGAATATCTTTTTCCATCCCCTCACTTTCAGTCTGTATGTGTCCCTAGGTCTGAAGTGGGTCTCTTGTAGACAGCATATGTATGGGTCTTGTTTTTGTATCCATTCAGCCAGCCTGTGTCTTTTGGTGGGAGCATTTAATCCATTTACATTCAAGGTAATTATCGATATGTATGTTCCTATTCCCATTTTCTTAAATGTATTGGGTTTGTTATTGTAGGTGTTTTCCTTCTCTTGTGTTTCTTGCCTAGAGAAGTTCCTTTAGCATTTGTTGTAAAGCTGGTTTGGTGGTGCTGAACTCTCTCAGCTTTTGCTTGTCTGTAAAGGCTTTAATTTCTCCATCGAATCTGAATGAGATCCTTGCTGGGTAGAGTAATCTTGGTTGTAGGTTTTTCTCCTTCATGACTTTAAGTATATCCTGCCACTCCCTTCTGGCTTGCAGAGTTTCTGCTGAGAGATCAGATGTTAACCTTATGGGGATTCCCTTGTGTGTTATTTGTTTTTTTTCCCTTGCTGCCTTTAATATGTTTTCCTTATATTTAATTTTTGACAGTTTGATTAATATGTGTCTTGGCGTGTTCCTCCTTGGGTTTATCCTGTATGGGACTCTCTGTGTTTCCAGGACTTGATTAACTATTTCCTTTCCCATATTAGGGAAGTTTTCAACTATAATCTCTTCAAAAATTTTCTCAGTCCCTTTCTTTTTCTCTTCTTCTTCTGGTACCCCTATAATTCGAATGTTGGTGCGTTTGATGTTGTCCCAGAGGTCCCTGAGACTGTCCTCAGTTCTTTTCATTCTTTTTTCTTTATCCTGCTCTGTAGTAGTTATTTCCACCATTTTATCTTCCAGGTCACTTATCCTTTCTTCTGCCTCAGTTATTCTACTATTGATCCCATCTAGAGTATTTTTAATTTCATTTATTGTGTTTTTCATCATTGCTTGGTTCCTCTTTAGTTCTTCTACATCCTTGTTAAATGTTTCTTGCATTTTGTCTATTCTATTTCCAAGATTTTGGATCATCCTTACTATCATTATTCTGAATTCTTTTTCAGGTAGACTACCTATTTCCTCTTCATTTGTTAAGTCCAGTGTGTTTTGAGCCTGCTCCTTCATCTGCTGTGTGTTTTTCTGTCGTCTCATTTTGCCTATCTTACTGTGTTTGGGGTCTCCTTTTCACAGGCTGTAGGTTCGTAGTTCCCGTTGTTTTTGGTATCTGTCCCCAGCGGCTAAGGTTGGTTCAGTGGGTTGTGTAGGCTTCCTGGTGGAGGGAACTAGTGCCTGAGTTCTGGTGGATGAGGCTAGATCTTGTCTTTCTGGTGGGCACGTCCACGTCTGGTGGTGTATTTTGTGGTGTCTGTGGCCTTATTATGATTTTAGGCAGCCTCTCTGCCAATGGATGGGGTTGTGTTCCTGTCTAGCTAGTTGTTTGGCATAGGATGTCCAGCACTGTAGCTTGCTGGTCGTCGAGTGAAGCTGGGTCTTGATGTTGAGATGGAGATCTCTGGGAGATTTTTGCCGTTTGGTATTACATGGAGCTGGGAGGTCTCTTATGGACCAGTGTTCTGAAGTTGGCTCTCCCACCTCAGAGGCACGGCCCTGATGCCTGGCTGGAGCACCAAGAGCCTTTCGTCCACACGGCTCGGTTCACCAGGGACCCTGAGACAGGAAATCAACCCCTCTGGACCATTAACATCAGCAGGGCATGTGAATCCTTGGTGCTAGGGATGGCCACCACATGCATTCTTGAACATTCTGGAGTCAGTCCTCACTCCATGGAGAATCCTGCGCAATGTGTGCCTGAGTCAATCTGATGACCTTGCTTGCAGAGGGATCTTGGTTGGTCTGCCTTGTCTCCTCCCATCAATTCTGCGATCTGTCTTAAATTTTCTCCACGTAGCACCTTTATCTTGGTCTTCACAACCCGAAGGAGCGTGTTGCCCCGCAGCGCACCTCAGCGTGGGCCAGCGCACCACACACGACAGGCCGGGCAGGGGCTGCGGGCCAGGTGGCGGAGGAGGAACTTGGGGGCCAAGGGCAGTGGTCGTGTGCCCAGCACTGAGGTGTCTCCAGGGCTCCCTTGGTGCCCTCCTCAGACCTGCTTTGGTGCCTGGTGGCCAGGCGAACCCAGAACCTCAGGTCCTCACGGGCTCGCCAAGCCGAGAAAGCTCTTTTTTACAGTTTTTTTCCTGTAATTGATTTCTAATCTCATAGTGTTGTGGTCAGAAAAGATGCATGATACAACTTCAGTTTTCTTCAATTTACCAAGGCTTGATTTGTGATGCAAAATGTGTGATCTATCCTGGAGAACGTTCCTTGTGCACTTGAGAAGAAAGTGTGTTCTGCTGTTTTCAGATGGAATGTCCTATAAATATTAGCTAGGTCTATCTTGTCTAATGTGTCATTTAAGGCTTGTGTTTCCTTATTAATTTTCTGTCTGGATGATCTGTCCATTGGTGTAAGTGGGGTGTTAAAGTCCCCCACTATTATTGTGTTAGTGTTGATTTCCCCTTTTATGGCTGTTAGCATTTGCCTTATGTATTGAGGTGCTCCTATGTTGGGTGCATAAATATTTACAATTGTTATATCTTCTTGGATTGATCCCTTGATCATTATGTAGTGTCCTTCCTTGTCTCTTGAAACAGTCTTTACTTTAAAGTCTATTTTGTCTGATATGAGTATTGCTACACTAGCTTTCTTTTGATTTCCATTTGCATGGAATATCTTTTTCCATCCCCTCACTTTCAGTCTGTATGTGTCCCTAGGTCTGAAGTGGGCCTCTTGTAGACAGCATATATACAGGTCTTGTTGTTGTATCCATTCAGCGAGCCTGTGTCTTTTGGTTGGAGGATTTAATCCATTTACATTTAAGGTGATTATTGATATGTATGTTACCATTTTCTTAATTGTTTGGGGTTTGTTTTTGTAGTTCTTTATCTTCTCTTGTGTTTCCCTCCTAGAGAAGTTCCTTTAGCATTTGTTGAAGAACTGGTCTGGTGGTGCTGAATTCTCTTAGCTTTTGCTTGCCTGTAAAGTTTTTGATTTCTCCATTGAATCTGAATGAGAGCCTTGCTGGATAGAGCAGTCTTGGTTGTAGGTTTTTCCCTTTCATCACTTTAAATATATCCTGCCACTCCCTTCTGGCGTGCAGAATTTCTGCTGAAAAATCAGCTGTTAACCTTATGGGGATTCCCTTGTATGTTATTTGTTGCTTTTCCCTTGCTGTTTTTAATATTTTTTCTTTGTATTTAATTTTTGTTAGTTTAATTAATAAGTGTCTCGGCATGTTTCTCCTTGGGTTTATCCTGCCTGGGACTCTCTGCACTTCCTGGACTTAGGTAGTTCTTTCCTTTCCCATATTAGGGAAGTTTTCAACTATAATCTCTTCAAATATTTTCTCAGAGCCTTTCTTTTTCTCTTCTTCTTCTGAGACCCCTATAATTCAAATCTTGGTGTGTTTAATGTTGTCCCAGAGGTCTCTGAGATTGTCCTCATTTCTTTTCATTCCTTTTTCTTTATTCTGCCCTGCAGCAGCTATTTCCACCATTCTGTCTTCCAGCTCACTTATCTCTTCTTCTGCCACAGTTATTCTGCTATCGATTCCTTCTCATTTATTTTGCATTTCAGTTTTTGCTTTGCTCATCACTGTTTGTTTGTTATTTCTTCTGGACCCTTGTTAAACATTTCTTGTATTTTCTTGATCTGTGCCTCCATTCTATTCCTGATGTCTTGGATCATCTTTACTACCATTCCTCTGAATTCTTTTTCAGGTAGACTGCCTATTTCCTCTTCATTTATTTGGTCTTGTGGATTTTTACCTTGCTCATTCTTCTGTAACATACTTCTCTGTTATCTCATTTTGTTTAACTTACTGGGTATGAGGTCTGCAGGATGCAGTTTCATAGTTCTTCTTGCTTCTGTTGTCTGCCCCCTGGTGGGTGAGGTTGGTCCAGGGGCTTGTGTAAGCTTCCTAGTGGGAGGAACTGGTGCCTGCACTCTGGTGGGTGGAGCTGAGTCTTTTTCCTCTGATGAGCAGGGCCACATCAGGTGGTGTGTTTTGGGGTGTTTGTGAGCTTAGTATGACTTTGGGGTGTCTGTAAGCTTAGTATGGGCTTAGGCAGCCTGTCTGCTGATGCGTGGGGTTGTGGGTTCCTGTCTTGCTAGTTGTTTGGAGTGAGGCTTCCAGCACTGGAGCCTGCAGGCAGTTGAGTGGAGCGGGTCTTGGTGTTAAGATGGAGACCTCCAGGAGAGCTCTCGCCAATTAATATTCCCTGGGGCTGAGGATTCTCTGGTGGTCCAATGTCCTGGACTTGGCGCTCCCACCCCAGAGGCTCAGGCCCAACCCCTGGCTGGGGAACCAAGACCCTGCAAGCCACCTGGTGTGGAGAAAAAGAAAAAAAAGAGAGGGGGGAAGAAAAAAAACAGACAAACAATACCCAAGAAAAAAGCAAAGACCCAAACAAACAGCAACAACAACAATAAAAAAGGAAAAGAAAACAGACCAAAAAAACCCAAGAAAAAAAGCAAAGACCCAAACAGCAGCAACAACAATAAAAAAAGGAAAAGAAAACAAACAGACAAACAAAACCCAAGACAAATGGTAAAAGCAAAACCAAACAAACCAGAAACAAAGCAAATAGAGAAACACACAGAGAAAAAGCAGTGGTGGGCTGTGCAGGCTCCCAGGAAGTTGTGGGCAGTGACCTGTGACCCTCGGGTGACAGTGGTGGCAGCAGTAGCCCAACAGGATATTTTTATGGATTGTATACAAGGTGGGCAACCAGAGAAGAGCCCAGGTTGACTTTAATGATCCTTTGACTGAACAAGGGGAAGGGGTGAGATGCCATTAAGTAAGACACAGAAGATTGGATGGAACAGATTCTTCAGGGAAAAATAAGAGTTTGGATTTGGACATACTAATCTGGAGATGGCAAAGACAGAAGAGAATCAGGGTGGTTGATGAAAAGAGAATTGGGGTCAAGAGTGGGGACTTTTCTTAAGATAAGAGAAATAGCTTGTTTTTTTTTAAGATAGGAGAATTAACATATAATGGAATTTAAAGCTATTTGATGTAAAAAATATTCCTTTAATAGTATTGTTATTCCACCACTACCTTACTACTTCTTTTTCTAGTTTTTTATAAGTTTTGAAGAAGAGGTTATGGATCTTTAACAGTGACTCAGAAAAAAATGGTTTATTTGCTAATTTTTACAAACACTTCTTGATTAATGTGTGAAATGTTTTCATAACTTCCTCTTATTTAAAAAATATCCAATAACCAAGACATCAAGGAGTGCCATTTGTGATATTAATTCCCCATTATGAAAGGAGTCAGATTTTGCCAAACAAAATGGATTCTCATCTATTTACTAGCACAAGACAAAGTATTGAAGATGAGTATGGAAATGGTGCTTTTGTGTGATTCAGGAAAATAATTGTCTTTCTAGACTAATGAACACTTCTACTAAGGGAAGTGAGTTGATGTTTTATACTTTTTTGGACTGGCACTAATGATGCTTGGTAGTAATATGCAAGATCTCATTTAAGAAGATGTTGGAATCATGGTTTGTTATTTTATCACGTTTTAGGATGGACGTTAAATTTTCTGCCCAGCCCCAACTCCAAATATTATAAATCTTATGAGTAAAGACAATTATTTGGATGCCATATAGTTGGAAGCAGCTAAATTGGAAGTTAAAAGTAGTAAATACTGGATCAATGAGATAAGGACACATTGTACCAAACTTCTTTTAAAAGTAATGTGATAAAATATAATGTCATCACATAATTTTTTAAGTGTAGTAAAATACATTAAATGTGCAGTTCTACAATGTTTATCTCTACCATGGTCCCTCTAAGTGAGAAAATAGTTACATTTACCAAGTTCATTCTAAAGAATCAATTTAGTGGTATGTGTTAGGCATAACAGTTTTGAAACTTCTTCTTCAAGGAGATGTGTAAATATGTTGGAATATTACCCTGGTAAGCATACAACTGTACACTGCAGATTATCTTGTCCAGCAAGAAGGTGTAATGGTGACTCTGGTCAGGTCTGGGGCAAATTAGAGGAAACTAGGTAAAGGATCAGGAACTAGAGAGGTCAGGAAGGGAATAGAGAACACAGATCAAGACAAAATAATTCTATTTTGTTAGGACTTTGACCTTGAACAAGAATGATTGTAATTGAGGCGTAGCCATGAAGTATGGGGGATGGCTGTTGGTTAGAAAGTTTGGCTATATACCCACTTTGTGAGAGGACACCAAAGCAAATCATCACATTTTACATATCATAAAAGATGATGATTTACTTGTATTTACTACGTTCCAGGCAAAGTGTATACATGAATATACATGTATATATATATACATATACATATGTTTTTTAATTCTCACAATAATACTATAAGATAGATACATTTATTACCTCTGTTTTACAGATAAGACACAAAATGGTTAAGTACCTTACCCCAGGTTGTACAATAAATAAATGACAGTCTGGCTTCTGAATGTATGTTCTTAATTTCTCTGCTCTACTGCCCTGTCAAGATGAAACTTAGTGGTGTCCATGAGACCCCCATGAGACTGAGAGTTTACTTCAAAGAATGTCTTCACTACCCCCCAAAAGTGGTGGAAGCCATGGAAACATTTTCTATCATTTGCAAATCTAGCACAATAATCTGCCTTTCATATGAGCCTATTGATTTTTCCAGAACAAATGCAAAAAAATGCAAAATACTGCCTTCTTCCCAATAGAAAATTGATGAATAAAAGTGGAACTGAGATACCAACTAGAAATCATTCAAAGTTGCACTCTCATAGCGAAAAAAAAAAAAGGAAGAAAGATATGTCATACTATTACTGAGACACTTATAGAAAGATATGCTCAGAGAGAAAACAATAAGTTATAAGGTAAACACAGTTTATGTTATTTTAAAAAAATGTTAGAAATTAGGCAACATAATTAGAATTATCTCATATTGGATTTATGATCCACAATAATTTTCCTGTACTTTTGCCTAAATATCTCATTAGTATGAAAATGTTATCAAATGAATCAGTAGTACCAAGCAAGCTATATCAACACTTTACTGAAAGATATCCACCCTCTCGAGTAAAGGGTTGGAACTTTTAAAGGCATGTGCAAGAACAAAATATGAAACCAAATTCCATTTTTAGGTTAGCATCTGATCAAGAAGCTCAAGAAGCTAAGAATGCAAGAATACACAATTAATATCTAATGTCAAAATGACTCACTATCGCAGAATTGCAGTTTTACCAGCCTGTGTGGAAATTATTTATTCTATTTGGAACCAGAAAAGCAAAGGAAATCAATAATACCACTAGATCCACATATTACATAACAGAGATGACCACAATCCAGGACGTTATTAAAGTTTTATTGCATATTGATGGATGTACAGATATTAATAACTGCTAGATAATAGCAGTAGAATCCCTGAAGTGACATGTTTGGAAGAACTTTGTTCTGTGGGGCAAAAAAGCTACTGGGGTTGAAATATCAAAGGCAAATGAGATATTATGGAAATACTTCTTGAAAATGTATTTTCCATGTAGAGTTTATTCTGATAATCCTGAGATTAAAATGCATAATACAGTATTTTATTCACGAAAGAACTCCCATATGTAAATGTTTCTCTGCAGTTATGAATCCCAAATTAAATAATATTATCAAAATTGTAACTATAATAAAATCCAAGCCACCACCTGACCTTCTGTTTTTAAGCTTTCTACAAAGATATGTGAGCAGAACACCATTATTTGTTTCAGACTTAAATGCATAACTGATCCAAAGGAAGAATTTTGTCAGGAATTGGAAAATATTTTGCAAATGATTTAACTTTGTAGATTTAGTGAAGGATAGTTTTTGGTTTTACAGCTGGGTTACTTAACTGACATTTGAGTACCTGAATGAACTTAATAAAAAATATAAGAGCTGCCTGAAAATATATTAACACATACTGACAAAGATTAGGAATTCAAAGCAAAAATTCAACTTCAGAAAAGTGAAATTTAAAATGGCTCTCTCATGACTTTTTTAGTCATTGTTAAGAATTTAAATTTAAGGAAAAATTACTAAGTCAAACAGCGTAACATCTGTGTTTGAGAGAAAGTGTTACCATTGTTTCTAAGGTACTTGATATGGAAATATTTGGGTTTTAAATCAATTTGTCTTATCATAAGAAATTTCAACACCACATTTATCAAAGGAAGAAAAGGTAAAGCTGTTAGAATTAAAGAATGATGGTACCTCTGGCTCGTAATTTCAAAAGAACAAGTGATAAAAATTCTGGTCAGTGGAAAAGGGAGTTTCCATTCATCAGGGACAGAGCAATAAATCATCATCTGCCATTTGCTGTCTCCCACTTCTATAAAGTGTATTCCTTAGCAGTGGTGACTTTAAGAATTTGAACAGACCATTCATCATGTCTTGATTAGAAATGCAGTAGTTACTTCAAAAATTTATAGTCATAGCTGTGGTTGTTTATGAGCTAGACTCTATTTGGAAGTTTTATAAAATTCAGTATTGCATATTTCCCTGAATATTTTGTTTTATTTTTCTTATTATAATACAAAGAAATTATAATTAATGTCTTCACCAGTGTGCCTTATAAAATGTTATCACTGTACAGGTGTGTTAGAACATTCAAAGTTTGGGAAGCGTTGCTTCAGAGCAGGGGTCCCCAACCCCCGGGCCACGGGCCAATACTGGACCATTATTGGTCCGTGGCCTGTTAGGGACCATGCCACACAGCAGGAGGTGCGCGGTGGGCAAGCAAGCGAAGCTTCATCTGCAGCTCCCCATCGGTGACATTACCACCTGAACCATCCTTCACACACACACCGTCCGTGGAAAAATTGTCTTCCACGAAACCGGTCCCTGGTGCCGAAAAGGTTGGGGACTGCTGCTTTAGAGGATTGTAGAACAGTTTTCTCCGCATGAGAATCTGGCCTTTGGTTAACTCTGAAGCTCTGTTCCCCTGGTAACCTAATACAAGTAGAATGTCAGTTGTTTCTAGGCAACATTGCTTGTGATAAAAATGACCCCTGATTGGTAAATTATATCTGCATTGAGAAGAACTATAAATGAATTATAAATATCTGAAGGGGAGCCATAGCTTTGGACCTCCCATAGTGCGGCAGTTCTTTTTCTGGGCATGTCTCTGCAGGAACCCTAAAATGTATGCTTATAGTTATTGCAAGAAATATTGGCTCCTCTTAAGCCAGGGTGATTTGCACACCCATCCAATATGGATCTCATGTCCTTGCATCTGAGTTGTCACGTGGGGAGAGGATAGCTCAGGGGTGGCTATTGAATTGTTGCATGGAAAAGCAAGACTGATGCTGCCTGGAAGGCAAGAAGTAGGAACTACTGTTCTAGCCTTCTAGGTAGAGGGCTGCCAGATATAGTCTATGAAAGTCTAATGAGCATGACCATTTAGTTGAATTGAAGGAGACTCTCTGGTAGGGCAATGTGTAAATATTTCTTTTTCATACTCCTGAAAAAGGAGCCACTGTGATATCTGACCATTCCCTCCCTAGTACATGTTTCCTCTTAGTTACACTTTTGTTTAATTTTCTAGGTGAAAAGGAGTTACTTATCAGATATTTTACCATTTCTGGTTAATCAAACCAGAAGCAAACCAAGCCATTTCTCCTCTCCAGTTCAGGTTAGATCTAGACGCATACTGAATCATGATATTGACCATAATCAAACAGACTGAGGTTTACAAATGTAAAACTCCGGAAATAACTAACTTCTTTCCAGGCACTTGCTTGTTTCCCTTTGTCCAATAAATATGTTCAAATAATAATGATTAAAACTGTGTAATAATGAAAATAATGAGACAACTTAAATTTGCATAGGGCCCCGTGAGCTCATCTAATTCACCCAGTACCTTATAGCAGGTAAGGAATCACTCTCTTGTTTGTAGAAATCAGGATGGGAGAAGGGAACAGGGTGGATAAAGACATATGTATGCATTCTAGCACAGCCTAAGCTGGAAACCAGCCTGACAATTGAAAAGGGCAGTGTGTGGACAGAAAGGAACTAATATGAGACAGGAGGAGGGTGCCACAAACACCCAGCAGAATAATCTGGATTTAATGATATAAGCGATAGGCTGTTCAGAGTTCTTGAGCAGAAGGGTCTCATGAGACAAACCATGCTTCTACAGTCTTAGTCCAGTGGATCAGTTTAAAAATGAACAGATGCATTTTCCATCACTGCAAGGTGTAACAACAGATAGAGATGCTGTTTGAAATAACAAATCACACTGAGATCTTATTGTTTTAGAAAAGTCAAGAATTAATTCCAAGAGGAGAAATCATGTTTTTTAGGCCCCCAGTAGATTTCCTTTGAGTTTTATCTGAAATCAACAATAACAGGACAATTGATGACCTACCACAATCAGCCATGCAATTCTCTCCACGTGACACATCCTTTTAGACATTAATAGAAGCCTTGAGTCTAAGTTTCATTTCAGATGGACAGAGACAGTTTCTATCACAAAATAATTTGACAAGGGATTCCATGATTCTACATTGAGCAGCAAGAAAACGCTACAGATATTTTCTTTTCCAGTAAAGCATAGTTAAGTGTAATTTTATTCAAGACATTCTTCTCAGTCTGATTAACTTTCCAAGGATCTCTGTTTAGTTAATTGGGTCATAAAGTCATCTTCTTTATCAGCGAAGTAGGAATTTTAGAGCACAGCAATTGAGAAAGTTAAGTTCTCTTTTTAGGTCTTAAAGGAAGACTAATTTTTCTGGTTATTTCCTCAAAGAAAGGCCTTTATGGAACAAACATCCAAAGGAGACAGCTGAGGGAATTCCCTGGCGGTCCAGTGGTTAGGAGTCGGTGCTTTCACTGCCAAGGGCCCAGGTTCGATCCCGGGTTGGGGAACTATCCCGCAAGCTGCACGGTGCCAAAAAGAAAAAGAAAAAAAGAAATAACAAAGGAGGCAGCTGAAGTTTGAGGCTGAATTCTGAATGCCAAGAGGTGCTGAAAAGGCAGCCATCACTTAGGAGTAGTGGATCAACTCCTGGAACAATTGAGCACTGAGGTTTATAGTGTGAGGAATGAAGCACAGGAATCCAAGGAGTATATTTAGGGTTCAACCCCTCGGGAACAAACTGGAAAGTCTAAGGAAAATAGGATTCCAGAGAACTGGGCATAGGCCTTCTTAATTTTTGCAAAGCTTTCCTTGACCCTACTGCCCCTTCTGCCTACCAACTGGATTGGGCTAGAAGGAAATCCCTGCTGATCTTCAAGAGAAGCATTTCATTAGAGTAGTGAGGAACAAGCCTAGTTTTCAGAAACTTTAAGATGGAATGGATGGGGAGGATATGGCCATCATAAAGGAAGTTTAAGAGAAGGAAGAAGACAGGGGATTCTAAGTTAAATGGCAGCAGGTTTGAGAAAAAACTTTCTTTAAACTAAAGGGAAGCTTTCTACAAGTTAAAGAGAAGTTCTGCATACTTTTAGATGCAGAGGAAAAGTAACCAAATGCCAGGAGAGGTAGAAAAAAGTGATATGAAACCTCTCCACCTCTGTTTGGATGAAATCCTGAGAGATACACTCAACGGGATAAAACACAGTGAAGGTATGAGATTTTCAAGTTGAAGGTACAAGAGAGAACTCACCTTGTCACCACCATGTTTTTGTTGTTGTTGTTTATTTGCTTTCAAATAAAGTTCAGTGGTTACAAACATTATTGTGTATCATGGTTACAAACATTATTGTGTATCAGAATCACGCAGGGAACTTGTTAAGCTAGAATCTTTGAGTCCCATACATAGAGATTCTGATTCTGTGTTGGACCCAGAAATCTGGATTCTTAAGCACCCCAAGTGATTTTGATGCTGATGATCCAATCTTTCACAATTGGATGTGTTCGTCTGTCCTGTGCAGAGTAGAGATGTGTAGTAGAGGAAAAGGCTTAGTGGTTTGAGAATGAGAATCTTGAATAGGTAGGAAAATGTAAATAAAAAGGATTTCTTAGTGGCACTGAGCACCAATAAGTTAAAATTCAGTATCATGGACCACATCTGCTACCTTCTAGAAGGGCCTTTAGTAGCAGATAGATTCACACAGAGTGAGTTTTCTAGACACACACCAGGGCCAGGGTGAGGTGTTTGTTCTTGCTTTTAGGTTGGTTTGATGATTGATGTTAATGAAACATCTGAAGTTAATTACAGTTTCAAAGACAAGTTGAAATCTCCCACTTTGTAGAGAATCACCTGAAGAATGTCCTAATTATATCTTAAGCTGTTGGCAAAGAAAAACATTTTAAACATTTTCCATACACCTCACCAGCAACAGGTAATACCTGGCATTTTCCCAGATGTTTCTGGCGTGAGTCAACCAGAACACAGACGAAGAGTCAGGCAGTGGCATCTGGTAGGAGCTAAGCAAGTTGAAGTTCTTCTGTTACGGCACTGACTTGGGAGAGCGGCCTTCGAGACTCCCCACTCCACAGCACCATCGGCTCCCCCAGTTCCCTTGTGTGCTCACTTGAACAGCTCTTGCTTTGAGTTTGCTTTCATTCTGGTCCTGTATGCCCTAATTTTAAAAATATTTTTCTTACTCAGTGTTATTAAAACAAAAATAGAAGTTAAAACCTAAAAATGAATTTTGCCAATGGTTCGTCAATTTTTGATTAACAGACCCAAAGCATATGAGATTTTGTTCCAACCCCTTAAAAAATTTATCATGCATACGTACGTAAATTTGTTTACATACAACAATTTCAGGGATTTCACAGATGACCTGAAGGCTGTGCTCAAGGGCCATGAACTCCAGGTTCAGAATGCAGAGTTAAGGACTGTAAGAGAAAATAGACGTGGGAAACAGTTGATTTTCACTGGAGTGTTCCCGTCTAAGTTCTTATTTTAAGAAGTTTTAGAGAATCAGCCCTTTCTATTCTCATTCCTTTGTTTCCCACTCCTATCCTTGCTCCTGTTTTTATCCCATTCTTGCTTTTCTTCTTTACTTGATCAATTTCTTATTATGGGTGAGGTTGAAGAATACCCTTGATGAAATAAACAATTTCTCATTAACTATTATTTTGATATGTGATAAACTGGACATTTTTAAGCTTAATCTGGGTTTTGATTCTAATCTTATCTAATTCATATTTTCTTGTTTTGATCTTTCTCATAATTCTGTAAATATTGGGTAGTGTAAAACTCTTTTACACTATTATTATTGAATAGTTTCTAAAGAATCAAAGATAAATAAAAACTTATTTCCATGTAGCTTTCATAAAAATCCATAATTGATTTTTTTTGTAAAAATCACATAACTGAAACTATCAAGCATATTGCCACAGTTGTGAAATCCTTAAGAGCTATAATAAGTCCAACTGTTGTTAAAAAGCAGCTCCCTTTTCTTGAGTAATTTATTCAATCTAAAAGTAGTCCGTTAGAATTTTTTTAATTTTTAAATAATACTTGTTTTCCAGAAATGTTTTATCTTTTTAAAACAAAATAGTAATGCAATCGCTTAATTTTGTGTTGAATACTGTATTCACTTGCCCCAATTTTTATTTGTTCAAAGGGTTGTGAATTATGAGAACATCAGTAAAAATGACTACTATACTATTAGCAAAAATGCAGTAACACATGTCTATAATGATGATGTTGAATTTATCGAAATTGATCGATGGGAACAAGAATATCTATATCACAGAGAACTCACTAAGATTCCTGTATTTTCACTTTTCCGGAAATGGAAGGCTTTTAACGTGTGGAAGAAGAATGTCCGCTCTAAAAAAATCAGTGGATGTCGAAAATCTCTACAAAAAGATCTGTTCATTGTTAATCATGTATGTATTTATTAATCATATTTTAAAAGAATTACTCACAGAAAAACAAAGTATTGGTATAGACTGTCCCTGAAATAGAATATTTCATCTTTCAAGAGAATTGACAATTTTCATCCTGTTTGTCACTTAAAAGTCTGGCAAACTAGTGTGTTTCTACATCTTTTTTTTTTTTTACATCTTTATTGGAGTATAATTGCTTTACAGTGTTGTGTTAGTTTCCGCTGTATAACAAAGTGAATCAGCTATATGTAATACATATATCCCCATATCCCCTCCCTCTTGCATCTCCCTCCCATCCTCCCTATCCCACCCTTCTAGATGGTCACATAGCACCGAGCTGATCTCCCTGTGCTATGCAGCTGCTTCCCACTAGCTATCTATTTTACATTTGGTAGTGTATATATGTCAGTGCTCCTCTCGCACTTTGTCCCAGCTTACCCTTCGCTCCCCTCCACCGTGTCCTCAAATCCATTCTCTATGTCTGCATCTTTATTCTTCTACATTTTAACTAGGGTTGCAAAACATTAAAGTATAACAAGAGAGTTGCACAGGTCCCCTTTATTTAGAAGCATCTTCAGAGGTTTGGATTCATGACCCCCTTTCTTGTTGATCAGGAAAGTTGTATATCCTTTTGAACAGAGCAGGCCAGCAAGCCCTATTACTAATTCTCATTTTTGAGACACTCTGGACTTTATGGTCCAAAATAATTTGGGGGCATGTTTTCATGGGCCAATAACTCCCAATGTCTCATACATTTTCTTCTATCGTGGATTCAGACAGTAGGGAAATTTTTAATATTTACTTTGGAGGAGGGGATTATCATGGAAAAAGAACTATTAAAGGGTATGTGGCCACATTTAAAATCTCTACTCACTCCTTGAATTTTGACTTGCAGTAGAAGTTTTCTATTTGGCCCCTGGGAATGAGCTGTAACCACCATTTCTGTCATGCTCAGAGTCCTCAGCTGTCTATTTTATGACACTGAGTCACCACCCTCTCACATCAGAAGCTTCAAGTTTGCTTTTTACTGGTCATTTCGTTCACTTTGCATATGGTAATCTGAAAGATCATTATCAAGACATCAGTCACACAATAAAGGAACATTCAAGGAATACAGCTCACAGAGGTGTTAGTGCAAAACAGATATATAAGATGTACCATCTCAGGTCCTCCATCCCATCAAGCATTCTGGGTTGTGGAAAAGATTCTAATCCTTCTTGACATCAAACTCAACCCCTAGACCTCTAATTTCACCAAGGATCTATCAATCATTTGAACCTATTTTACTACCTTTTTACCACCTTTCATCTTTTACGATGTCTTGGACACTATACATTTCATAAATTTATTCCTAGGTAAGTAAAATAGTTCCTCTTGCATTTAACCTCTATCAATTCTTAAGGCTTTTTCTCTTTTTTTTAATGTGCTGAGAGTTGTCATTCTCTCTGCTCACTATTCACACCAATAGTGCTTTGGCCTTGACAATATTTTCTCTTTAATATAGCCCAAGCAGACTAGAAAGTTCTCATCATTTTAATCTTAGGTTGACATAACTAATTGAGCCATTGTGTTGGTTTAAATATCTATTAGATGCTATCATTATCCACACACCACTAGTCTTATATTTACAGTGAGTTAATTAAGGGGGCTGATTCTTTTAGACTATGTTGAAGGGATAAATGTGGAGCTGTCCTTGAAATTTTTCTTTTTATGATTATTTTTAGTAACCAACCTTATTGGCATCTGTGCTCACATTTCCTTATAACAAATTTATTGAAGTATGATTCATATAATTCATTCTTTTAAAGTATACAATTGAATGGTTTTAATATATTCATAGAATTGATCAACCGTCACCACAGTCTATTTTAGAACATTCCCACCATTCCAAAAAGAGTGATTAGCGTCACTCTCCATTTCTCCCTAACTCCCCCAGACCAACTCCTGCCCCAGCTCTGGTCAACCACCAGTCTATGTCTTTTCTCTCTTGATGTGCCTACTCTATACATTTCATATAAATAGAACCATACAATATGTGGTCCTTTGTGACTGGCTTTTTTACTAGCATAATATTTTCAAGGTCCATCTATGTTGTAGCATGACATTTCTTTCTATTGGTAAATAACATTCACTTGTATACATATATATGTTTTATTTATCCATCCACCTATTGATGGATATTTGGGTTCTTCCACTTTTTGGCTATTATGAATAATGCTGCTATGAACATTTGTGTACAAGTTTTAGTCTAGACATATGTTTTTATTTCTTTGGGTATATACCTAGGAGTGGAATTGCTAGGTCGTCAGTAACTCTGTGTTTAACATTTTGAGGAGCTGCAAAACAGTTTTCCAAAGCCACTGCACAATTTTACATTACCACCAACAGCATATGAAGGCTTCAGCTTCTCCATATTCGCACCATTACATCTGCATTTTTCATTATAGCTTTTCTTACTGGTTATGAAGTGGCATTTCATTGTGGTTTTGATTTATATTACCCTGATGACTAATGATGGTGAGCATCTTTTCATGTGCCTTTTGGCCATTTGTATATCTTATCTGGAGAACTGTCTATTCAGATACTTTGCCCATTTTTTTTTTTTTTTACTTTGCCCATTTTTAATTGAGTTACCTGTATTTTACTATTGAGTTGTAAGAATTCTTTATATATTCTGGATACAAATCCCTTATCAGATATATGATTTGCAAAACTTTTCTCCCATTTGATGGGTCTTTGCACTTTCATGATGGTATCCTTTGAAGCACAAAATTTCTTAATTTTGATGATGTCCATTTTATACATTTTTTTCTTTTGCTGCTTGTGTTTTTGGTATAAAAAACTATTGCTTCATCTCAGGTCACAAAAATTCACCCCTATATTTTCTTCTAATAGTTCTATAGTTTTAACTCTTACATTTAGGTCTTCAATCCATCTCAAGTTAATTTTTGCTGATGACATGAGGTATGGGTTCACCTTCATCCTTTTGCATGTGTCTGTCCAGTTGTCCCAGCACCATTTGTTGCAAAGACTATTCTTTCCACTTTGAATTGTCCTGGCATCCTTGTCAACAATTGCCTGTAAATGTGAGGATTTCTGCACTCTCAGTTTCTTTCTGTTGATCTATATCTATCCTTATGCCAGTACCACACTATCTTGAGTACTGTAGTTTAGTAGTAAATTTTGAAATTAGGAAGTGTGACTTCCCCGGGCCTCTTGAATTTCCACATGAATTTTAAGATCAGCTTGTCAATTTCTGCAAGGAAGCCAGTTGGGATTTTGATAGGGATTGCTTTAAATCTGTAGATCAATTTCAGGAATATTGCCATTTTAACAGTATTAACTTTTCTAGTCTATGAACATATAATCCTTTTCCATTTATTTAGGTGTTCTTCAATTTCTTTCAACAATGTTTTGTAGTTTTCAGAGTATATATTTTACATTTCTTTTGTTAAATTTACTCCCAAATATTTTATTCTTTTTGATACTATTGTAAGTGGAATTGTTTTCTTAAATTTCATTTTGGATTTTTCATTTTATATATGTAGAATATATATGTATTATAGAGTATATATGTGTATTCTACACATATATGTGTATTCTATGCACATATATATTCTACAATACATATAAAGAATATATCTAAATGATATATGTACATATATATACATATTCTATATAGCAATACAATTGACTTTTGTATATTGAGCCTGTTTCCTGAAACCTTGCAGAATTTATTATTGACTCTAGTAGCTTGATTGTTTTGCATGTGCTTGTGTTTCAATTAATTAATTAATTTAATTTTTATTGAGGTATAGTTGATGTATAATATATATTTCATGTGTACAACATAGTGAATTTTAAAGATTAATTCCATTTGTACTTATTATAAAATATTAAAATAATGTTAATGCTTATCACTTTCAATGGGCGCTCTTGATATACCAGCCTAAGAATGAACCACCTAACCCAGATTCCATTGGAAATTTGCTAACAGCAGAAACAATAATGGGAGAAAAATACAAAACACCTTCAGTCTCTCTTACATTCACAGCAGCTTTCACATTTGTCCTTTATGCTGACAGCCAGATATTTAGGTTAAGCCAAAGTAATTTCTTAGATTATATATATTTTTTCTTCCTCCAAATTCCCACTGTCAAACTCTAACTTTTTGGCAGACCATCAATACCAGTTTTGCTGTCCACCTGGATCCTAGCTATTTATCCCTTTACTAATAGAACTTATATTTTTGGCTCAAGGACTCTTTCTCCAGAGTACACTGGACTTTCTTGCCTTCACTGCCACATTTTGATTAGAGACTCATTCCTACTCCTGCACTCATGTTAATTTATCTGGTATCTTATCTCAATTCAGAGACATAGCCTCTAAACTTCTGCTTCTTTTTTTTTTAATTAAGTATAGTTGATTTACAATATTATATTTTTGCTTCTTTTTTATCATGAAAATTCCTCCATGAGATGAATCTTAAGGGCTATACGACTTCCTAGATGTTTGGTCACATAAATCTCTTCAGTGAGGACTCTACTAATTATAACTTCCCTTTACTTGTACTTAGAAAAAATAATTAAAGCACTATTTCATGTTGGTCTGAATGACTATTGGTTGTCCTGTTTTGGAAACTCCTAGAAAAGAGTCCAAGAGTGTGCTATATATAACACTTAAACCAGTGTCACATATGAATAAATTTAAGTTAACTTTTAAAAATATAATGTTATTGCTCCTCCTTTGATTAGATTAGAAGTGAGGGTGAATGACCTAGAAACAATCTTGGAACATGTGCCTTCAAAGCCACCATCCTAAAACCCTGATTTATGATGATGGCATAGAGGAAGATTAAATTATATTTTGTGACATTATTCCACAAATACTTCCACTCATTCTGCCAGCCCACATTTCAAGATAGATTCTTAATAGTGACTGAATACCTACTGAAATTTTAAAGTTAAACTTTGTCTTTGTTCTATATCATAACCTCTTAGATCAATAGATGGGCCCATCCATTATCATGGTGACTCGACATTGTAAAGTCCTGAGGTAACACTAAGAATCTTTTAATAGCTATTAGCCAAACCTAGTGAAATTTAAGATATTGCCCCATCCTCTGTTACTTGTCCTCAATTTCATGGTTAAAAGACATGTATTCAAAATGAAAAGAAAGGAATTCAGACAAATTAAATCTGATAATTCAAAGAATACTTTCAGAACAAAATTTCAGAAGTGTCCCTTTTCAATGTACGCACTTTGTAGCTGTAGCTGAAATTAACATATAGAGCTATTTATTTTCCTTAATTACCATTCTTGCTTTCCCAATATTTTTATACTTTTAAAAGGCAAGGGGTTTTTTTTTTTTTTTACTAAATAATGATAAATTTCTATTTTCATTTAGTATTTGCGACCAGCTCTCCTTAAAATAAATGAATTGTGTTATCAATTGAGTTTTATGGGACTTTGTTGTATTGAAAAATATCACACCTACACCCTGCAAGAATTTAAAGCTGCACAAGTCGTATGGCTAGAGGAGGTGAGGACTTTTGTCTATAAGTTTCAAGATTTTTTTTTCCCTATTACTGATACTTTGGTACCACTAATGATACATATTTATCAATGTCTAGGTGACAGAGCGCCTAGAAGAATTTCGAAACGAGGCCAAAGAAGTGGTCAGAAAGGCTTGTCGAGTTGCTCTGCGTGCTGCAGGATTTATGCCTGATGACTGTGCATATGAACCTATTGAGGGTATGAAAGGGAAAGAACTTCAACAGATCAGAAGTGGTGGCTTTCCGAAATGTTAACTCATTTTCATTCCACTTTTCTATTTTAAATAAGGACCCTATTTTTCAATTCTTCCAATCTTTGCTTGATAGATTATAAATTCAATGTACATTGTAGAAGGGGATAAAACAGTAAGTACCACAATTTCCTTGCATTACCCTTGCTTGTGTATAGTATTTCTAAACTGGTTACAGAACCTTTATTTCACAAGTATTTTATAGTGGACTCAGGGCCTCTCTGCTTAAACGTATGTCCAACCTACTAGTACAGACAATAGGTTTGTTAAAATTAAGGGACTGGATGGATCTCAGGATTGGCCCCAGCTGACAGGGACTCTAGAGGATAATTTTATGCAGGCAGAAAAGGAGGGTAAATGTGTTCCTGGAAAGAGGTGGCATGGGACAGAGATCAGATCCTGTTAAAGAAGATGTTAGTAAGCTGTCTAGAGTCTTTTGTTGAGTTGAAATCCTTTGATGTGGAATTTGTTTGGATAACTGGGCTGTTTTCTGGAGTCTGAAATAGCTCATGAACCAAAGCATTTTGTCATTTTTGAATTTTACTTGTCTCTTAATCCATATTGAAAGAAATGGAGTTTTTTTTTTTTTTAATTTTTATTTATTTATTTATGGCTGTGTTGGGTCTTCGTTTCTGTGCGAGGGCTTTCTCTAGTTGCGGGGAGCGGGGGCCACTCTTCATCGCGGTGCGCGGGCCTCTCACTATCGCGACCTCTCTTGTTGCGGAGCCCAGGCTCCAGACGCGCAGGCTCAGTAGTTGTGGCTCACGGGCCCAGTTGCTCCGCGGCATGTGGGATCCTCCCAGACCAGGGCTCGAACCCATGTCCCCTGCATTAGCAGGCAGACTCTCAACCACTGCGCCACCAGGAAAGCCCAGAAATGGAGTTTTTACACAAGAATTCTTGTCGTTGTGTCTTCTGTTGTTCTTAGGTCACTGTAAAATGCCAGAAAGCGGAAGTCTCATTGAGTTGCCTACATCTGGAGACTCCGAGAAAATGACATACACAGAGCAGGCCAGCAAAAGGCATCACTGCATGAGGCTAACATGGTAAACTGTTATTCTTTCTTTCAAGAAAAACTAGAGCATCCATCCTTCTCAAGTTTCATTAAAGTTAAAGCCATCATCACAGGATTCACTAGTGATAAGGAATTTGGAGGACACAGTAACCTGAATGCAGGCTCCAGAAGCCTGCCCTTCCAGCTGCCACCTAGCAAAGCAGCCAGAGAAGGTGGAGGACATGTCCAAGGCCAAGAGCTCCTCTTTGATCACTAAGGCTTTGTTTCCCTCTAGCCCAGCCAGGAGCACTGGGCAGGCTGTAGTAAGGAGAAGTCAGGCACACAGAGATTTGTGGGCCTCCTTGAGTGGATCTGGAAGGTCTGCTCCGCCTGTCTGGTCCCTAAAGAGATACAGGCAGCTGCGTGGCCACACAAAGTTCCACCCTCTTCCTGAGGCAGGTTGCCACGGGGAGACCAGGGAAGAAAGTTCACCTTCCAGGATCCCACCAGGACCTTCCACCTGCTTACCCAACTGGGTCTTGCCATTGTCCCAGAGTTTGGATTCCACATCATTCTAAAACCTCATCACTGCAACTAACTCACGCAAACAAAATCACTAAACATTATCTGAAGAGTTGTATGTGGCACTAGAAAACACTGATGACTGTTACTCTGCGCTCACTAACTTGGTCCACATTTTACAACCATTTATTAAATCTTAATTGTGCCCAAGTTTATATGTGAGATAATCTGGTAATAATGTCTGTATTGCAACAGAAGGCAGTGAAGCAGTCCTGAGGCCACTATCATAGGCTAGAGGCCCCTCAGGCTCCACTTAAGCAGCATAAAAAGTTATTTCAAATGCCTTGCTGACTCAGTTTACATTCTAAGCACTCAAGTAGGGAAACATTAAATTTTCATCTTTGGGTTAGCAATTGCTGTCAAACAACATTTATTCAATAGCAAAGATTTCATTACCATTAGAATGTAAGTCACAGATATATATTTACTGATTTCTTCTTTAAAGCATATTTTAAAAAATCTATGGTCCCTGAGGAGCTATGTGCTTTCTTCATAACTATATTTCTCATTAAATATCCTACTGAATGGTTAGAATGCCTAGCTAAATTGATGCTATATATTTGAATGTATTTGTGTTTTAAAGTGAAGAATGTCTAAGAACAACTGTTCTGGACAATTAATCTCTGATATTGTAATATAAATGGAAAGTCAAAGAGAAATTATGATATTTAAAATTTTAAATATTTGCTTTAGAGTCACTTTCAAAAATAGGTAGTAAGTATAGAAAACTGAAGCAGTATTGTTCTTTTTTTTTAATATTTCAATACTTTAATCTACAGTTACAGTATTTCACTTTTGTCAACTGTTCCAATAATGTCCTTTAAGACATTTTTTTTTTCTCTCCAAGAAATGATACAGTTCAAGATCATGTAGTTGTCATGTCTCTAATCTCCTTAACCTGTACTTTTTAGCTTTTCTTTGTCTTTCATGGTAGTGAGATTGTTGAAGAATACAGGCCAGTTGTTTTTTCAGATGTTCCTCAATTTGGATTTACCTATTAAAAACAGTTAGGATTTGTTTGCAGTTTTTCCCCCTAGACTGAGAGCATATAGTGAAAGTATTTGGATTACTCTCTGCCCTGCTTAGTTCAGTTATGTTGCACATTTGAAATACAGTTAATTGGATTGATTTGGTTTGTTTGCATTTAGTTTAATGTTGTTTCCCCCATCCTTGTTGGTTTACTTTTATTTTACTGAATATGTAGAATATCAGGATGACTTCAAAAGTCAAAACTATACCAAAAGTCATTACTCAGAGATGTGTTCAGTCCCCTCTCTTTATATCCAGCTCTAGGCAACCAAGATCTGATTTCTTTCCCTATAGTTTTTGCCTTTTCCAAAATGTCATATGAACACATCTATATAATATATAGTCTCTTGTGTCTTTTACTTAGCATGCTTTTGAGATTCATCTACATTCCGTATCAGGAGTTCATCCTTTTTTAGGTGTTATTTTCTTTGTTTCTTGCCATAATTTGGTAGATGCTGTTGTCCTCGTTTTACAGATGACAAAACGATGCACAGATTAGTTAAATAAGCCCAAGTTTATACAGGGAGAGTAGAGCCTGGATTTGAACTATGGCAGTTTTTTTTTTTTTTTTTAATTTTGAGGTAATCATAGATTTGCAAGAAATTGCAAAGTGCAGAGAGGTCCTGTGTACTCTTCACTTAGTTTCCCTCAGTGGTTACATCTTACATAACTATAAATACAATATAAAAACCAGAAAATTGACATTGTATCATTTTATCACATGTGTAGATTTGTATAACTACCACCACAATCAAGATACAAAACTATTCTATCACTGTAAATATTTCCCTCATGCTACCCCTTTATAGTCACACCCACTCCTTCCCCCACCACCATCCCTAATCTTTTTTTTTTAACATCTTTATTGGAGTATAATTGCTTTATAATTGTGTGTTAGTTTCTGCTGTATCACAAAGTGAATCAGCTATACGTATACCTATATCCCCATATCTTCTCCCTCTTGCATCTCCCTCCCATCCTCCCTAACCCACCCCTCTATGTGGACACAAAGCACCGAGCTGATCTCCCTGTGCTATGTGGCTGCTTCCCACTAGCTATCTATTTTACGTTTGGTAGTGTATATATGTCCATGCCACTCTCTCACTTCGTCCCAGCTTACCCTTCCCCCTCCCCGTGTCCTCAAGTCCATTCTCTACATCTGTGTCTTTATTCCTGTCCTGCCTCTAGGTTCTTCAGAACTTTTTTTTTTTTTTTTAGATTCTGTATATATGTGTTAGCATACTGTATTTGTTTTTCTCTTTCTGACTTACTTCACTCTGTGTGACAGACTCGAGGTCCATCCACCTCACTACAAATAACTCAATTTTGTTTCTCTTTATGGCTGAGTAATATTCCATTGTATATATGCGTCAGATCTTCTTTATCCATTTGTCTGTCGATGGGCATTTAGGTTGCTTCCATGTCCTGGCTATTGTAAATAGTGCTGCAATGAACATTGTGATACATGACTCTTTTTGAATTGTGGTTTTCTCAGGGTATATGCCCAGTGGTGGGATTGCTGGGTTGTATGGTAGTTCTATTTTTAGTTTTTTAAGGAACCTCCATACTGTTCTCCATAGTGACTGTATCAATTTACATTCCCACCAACAGTGCAAGAGGGTTCCCTTTTCTCCACACCCTCTCCAGCATTTACTGTTTGTAGATTTTTTGATGATGGCCATTCTGACTGGTGTGAGGTGATACCTCATTGTAGTTTTGATTTGCATTTCTCTAATGATTAGTGATGTTGAGCATCCTTTCATGTGTTTGTTGGCAATCTGTATATCTTCTTTGGAGAAATGTCTATTTAGGTCTTCTGCCCATTTTTGGATTGCGTTGTTTGTTTTTTTTGATATTGAGCTGCATGAGCTGCTTGTATATTTTGGAGATTAATCCTTTGTCAGTTGCTTCATTTGCAAATATTTTCTCCCATTCTGAGGGTAGTATTTTTTTTTCTTTTCAAGCTTTATTCGTCTAAATGACTATCTAATTGGGAACACAATGCATGTCCTAACAGTAAATTCTGCTAGCTCCCTTTTGAATTATCTCACTGACAAGTTAAAACGGACACCTTCAGCAGACGTCATTCAGAAATGGATTACAGAAGAGAAGCCTGAAGTCACTGATAAAAAGGTATATTCAGACACAATTAAGAAAATTCATTGGTCAACATTTATTGAGGAGTGCTTACTATGCACTGTGAATTATGCTATTTTCTGTGTACTGGAAAAATAGGAGAAATGCTTAGAGGATTTCACAGTATAATCAGAGTCTACCATACACACATGAAATGACAGAATGAAAATCAGCATATCAGCAAGTATCTAATAGCAGAGAAAGCATCCATTGTGCTGAATATTGCAGTCTCTCTCACAGGCACTTGCTAAAGGTTCCTCATGTGTTCACTCAATAAATATTCCTTAAGTATCTACTATGTACCAATCCCTATGCTGGGTATTGGGTACACCGTGATGAAAAGCATAGACAGAATACTTGCCCCCAAGAAGCTTATAGTTTGGGGGTCATCGTGAGCATGAACTGGCAGAGAGAAGCAGGGAAGGTGGTATAAATGAAAGAGATAAACAATGGTTTAGAGGCGAGAAGGAGCAAATCATGGGAGCAAACCTTTGTGCTTTCAGTGAATAACCTCTTAGGAGGATGTTGATCTTATAAACACAGAGTAATGTGAGACATTTGAGATTAAACAGTACAAATTTGTGCATTCTAACATAGCTTATCTGATAGCCCAATAAGCTTTTCCCCAGCTCCATCCTGGATAATGACTTCATGACAGATACCTAAAAACATAGCAAAACATGCATATCTGGTTTCATCAAGTTTCCTACCTTCATATCTCTGCATCCCCCCAGGAGACCCAATATGCAGTTTCAAGGCCTTTCGCTCTTTGCCATAGTTTTCCTTTTCTCCAAAAGTTGAATTTTAGCTGCATACTCCTTTTCATTACTTTCTCTCCTTCCCTATTCTCAATTCCTTTTTTTCCTCAATACTACCACACTTTGAAAGTAGTATTTATCTTTCTAATTATAAAAGTAATATATGCTAAGTGCAGAAAATTTGAAAAACACAGAAATATACAAAGAGAAGCATCCTCTGCTATACCAAGTTAACTATTTCCAAGGGAGAAGGAAAGGAATCATACTTTACTTACTGCTTTATCACCTACTTTTTCCACTTAGCAATGTATTATGAAAAATCTCCCCAGTCAATATGTATTTTTTCCATATAACATTCTCACATAGAAATGTATTATACATCTTGTAAATAATTTTCTATTATTGATCACTTTCTCACTAGTCCAAATAATGCTGCAAAGAATATCTTTGTTTATACATTTTTCATACATCTCTGATTCTTCCCCTTAGAAGAAATTCCTAGATGTGGAATTGTTGGATCAGAAATATGCTCACTTGTTAAGGCTTTTGAAACTGATGCATAACTTTCTAGAAAGTTTTGTGTCATTTTACAATCTTCCTAGCAATGTTCGAGAAGGAGCCTTTGGCCATATGCACACTAGATATTATCATTCATTTCAACCTTTGTCCATCTGATGGATGTAAAGTAATATGTCACTACTTTTAAATGTTATATTCCTTTAACTGCCACCACAGTACAGGGATAAGAGTTTAGGTCTCATGATGAGAAAGACCTGGGTGTCAGTTCTGATCTGCCACTTACAAATCAGTGTGTCCTGAATGAAATGTCTTACCTTCTCCAGATCATAGTTTTCTCGTGGGAATAAAAATGATACCTGCTACATATGATTGGTGTGGGATTTACATAAATAGTTAGCACTGCCTGGCACACAGTAAATACTCAATAAATGTTACTGAATAAACTATTAATATCTTGAGGAAGAGAAGGAGGAGGATGTTGATTGATACTTCCTTTAAAAAATGTCAGATTATGCCCTTTGCCCATTTTTCTGTTTAAATATCTTTCTATTTAGTATCAATTATGATGTTATTAGTATATATTTCTATTGACTATATCAAGTATATTTCTATTTAAATATAACCAACCTTCTATCTGCATTACTATATACATTACTGATATATTTTTCCAGTTTGTTGTTTGCCTTTCCACTTTGTTGACAGTGTTTTTACAAGGAGAGAAGTTTTACACTGTCATGTAGTCTTTCCATATTTGCCTTTATTTTTTAATTTCTATGGTAGTATTCTTTGAAAGACATGCCAACATTAT
This sequence comes from Balaenoptera acutorostrata, assembly GCF_949987535.1. Taxonomy (NCBI): domain Eukaryota; kingdom Metazoa; phylum Chordata; class Mammalia; order Artiodactyla; family Balaenopteridae; genus Balaenoptera; species Balaenoptera acutorostrata. The sequence goes on along the minus strand of NC_080075.1, from coordinate 16,330,344 downwards.
AACATCAGCTACTTGTATAAGCTTAAGTTTATGTGCCTTCTGTAATACAGAGGTTTTTTAAATTTTAGACCTTGGTACTTATATCTTTATAACACTGCAGAAGTGCTCATTTCAGGGGGCCCCCGTGTTGGAGAAGCAGGAAGAAGATGAATCTCTCATTCCCATGTTTGTCACAGAACTGATTTTGACAGTCCAGTCACTGCTCTTTGAGCCTCCTTTGGAAGATTTTCTGGTATGTGTTTCCTCATATAACATCTATGCATAAATACCTTTTTGGAAAATGAAGCAACTGTTCTACTGTCAAGTGATTGGCAGGGTTGCTATTGTTCCTTCTCCAAAATGATCGTAAGGAAAAGACAAAGCATTGTTCTGCACACAGCATGGCATCTACATAAAAAGTATCTGAAAGTTTAGCACATTTTCTTTAACTTGAGACAGACTAGGGGCTTGGTAGGGTACACCACCAAGAGAACATATGCTATACAAAATGTAAAATTGACTAGAGGCATCCCTCCAAGAAATCGCTGTGTTGTAAGTACCATTTTTGAAATCTTTTAAAGTATGTTGCATCTGAGTGTTGTTTTGGTATCTACTGCTGTGCAGCAAATTACCACAAATTTGGCAGCTTAAAGCAACAGCCATTTATCACTTCAGTCTCGTGGGTCAGGGATCCGGGCACTGCTTAGCTTCTTCTCCGCTTCAGGGCCTCTCCATGCAGGCTGCCCTTTGGGTATTGTCTGGGCTGAGGTCTCCTTAGAGGCTTGAACGGAGAAGGATCCACTTCCAAGTTCCCTCAGGTTGTTGAAAAAATTCATCTCTAAGCAGCTATAGGACTGAAGTCCCTGGTTTCTTGAGGGAAGTCCAGTGGACACCACCCTTAGATCCTAGGAACCACCTATAGTTCCTATAGTTCATGTGGCCAACTCTATAAGCAGTTTACAGTATGGGTGTTTGATTCTTCAAGACCAGCTGGAGAATCTCCTTTGAGAAGGGCCCAATCCCTCTTATAAGGGCTTTCACTTGATTCAGACAGGTCTACCCTGGATAATCACCTTTTGGGCTAACTCAAAGTCAACTTAATTATATCTGCAAAGTCCCTTCAGCTTTCCCTGTAGTGTAACATAATCATAGCTGTGGCATCCCATCACATTCACAGATCCCCCCCCATACTCAAGAGGAGGGGATTATACAGGGCATGTAAACCAGGGAGAGGGGATCTTGGGAGCCATCTTAGAGTTCTGCCTTCCCCATTTGGGTACAGGCATAGATTAATAAACCAATCAGAGTCTATATTTTCTGCCCTTAGCTGTGTATTGTGGTACAAAAGCACTAGTAGTCAGGATCTCTAGATTCTAGTCTTGACTCAGAATCTCTAGATTCTAGTCTTGACTTTACTCCTATGGGGAAACCACTTACCTCTCTGGGGTTCAGTTTATGCATCTGTGAGATGAGGAGGCAGATGAGTTTTAAGGTTGCTTCCTCTTCCAGCAGTCTGTGACTCTGTAATTTATCAGATCTTCAGGCTATTTTAGGATATTTACAAGGACAAGCAGACTGCTGAGTTCCCTGTGGTTGGACCTTCGTTCAGGAGCTCCCACTCAGAGAGGCACTGGACTCTCATGTCCCTTCCGGGCCAGAAGGCTCTTGGCCTTCACGTGGAAGGTAGAGGTTTCTGTGCAGCAGATGATGCAAGAAAGCTCTCTCCAGCAAGCAGCTGGTTATTCTCCTTAAGCCCCAAGTGACAAGCCTTGAAAACCTTAACATTCTCCGTATTTCCTGTTGTAGGGTCCAACTTCCCACAGGGGTGTTTTTAATTCCTACCCATGAAGTCATAGGCCAAGCATGTTCATGTGTTCACACCACACATAAGATTTTGCTTCATGTAACCCCAAATTAGCCAAGGGCAGTATAAACTGCCATGAATTTTCTATTTTTTTCTCACTCTTATTTTGGTCATTAGTCTTAACATTTCAAACACACATACACACATACAGCTTCGTTTAAAGGAAAATTATATAACTAAATCTTGACATCTGACATTGTTCTTTCTTGGGTTAACTATGGTTTCCTAATACTTGATCCAACATACATTTTCCAGTTCTTTTCTTTCCTATGGTGTTTGACAGACCTCCCGTTGCATATGACTCCTGCCTCTGGAAACAGACTCCCCCTTGGTTTAATTTCTCATGGTTTTACTCCTGCGCCAACATTTTTTCCTTTCCAGTACTCTATTTTGGAGCCGCTTTTTTTTGTCTGGCCTTTAACTGTTGCGAGCCTGAAAGGCTCCCTCCTCTTCACATTTTTTATGTTCCTCTGGGGGCTTGTGTCCGTGCCTGTTGTTCCAACTACCACTTCTAGAATGGTGACTTTAAATAAATATTTCCATCGTGTACTTTTCTTCTAGACTTCAGCCTTGGAGCCATCTGGAAATCTCCACAATTAACTCCAACTCACCAAAATAAATTGAACTTATCAACTTCTTCCAAAACTTGCTCCTCCTTCCATATCTCCATTTCAATGAAAGGCAGTATCCAGATGCCCAAACCAGCAATCCAGGAGTCATCCTAGATCCTCCCTTACCTCTTTGAGATCAAGGCAGCGAGTCCTGTGTGTTGACCTTAGTTGCACCTCCCCTCGATGGGAACCTCATCACCTCTTACCTGGCCTGCTGTGATAGTCTCTTCTGACCTGCCTGCCCCTCTTCCTTCTAGTCCATTTTCTACATTGCTGACTGCAAGATTATTTCATAGGCAAATCTGATCATGTCACTTAAAATTAAATTTCTTCATTGTCTATAGGATGCTCTGTGAGATGTTGATAGGCATTCTAGAAGAAAAGGGTTTGGGATATGTATTTGCATATTAACAAATATGAAAAATCCTGTTTAGTAGATCCAGAGGAAAATCCTGCTTAACCTAAGGTTTCTTCCAAAACTTATGTGACATTGGGACCCTTTTAACTCAGGGTAGTCCATGGTCACAATCTGGGGAATGCCAGACCACCGGCTAACACTGGAACCCAGCATCACTCACAGGGCCTTTCAAGAAGGGGCCGACTGCATCACGACTGCATTTTTCCACACTGGCACTTATGCTCCAGCACCCAGACCTGCCAGCCCCCCTTGGGCCTCTCACATACAATGACTTACAAGGACTGTACTCCCATCTTGTATACTTGACAAGGTCCTGCTCATCTTTTAAGACTCTTCTCAAGAAGTACCTTTATATAATTTAGATATATATTATTATAAATTATAAATTAATTCGTGCTCATCAAACTTGAAAAACACAGAAAAAGATTACTAAAATCATGTAATACCATGTGTCAGAAATAGAAACATTTTAACATTTTTATACTTTTTTTCCAATCTTGTTTTAGTACATACTGATATACCAACACACCTAACTTACCATGAGATTTTACACATACATTTTTAAAATGGGATGTTATACACCAGTTTCATCCTACTCTTTTTTTTAACTTAAGATTACATTATAAGCTTTTTCCCATGTCATTAATCAATCTTTGAAGAGATGCCTAATTTCCATTCATATAAATATACCATAACCATTCTCCTATTTTTGAACACTAAGGTATTTTTCTAATTAATTTTTATTATAATTAATGCTTCAGTGAGTGCCCTTCCACATGAATCATTGTTTACATATCTAATTTTTTCTCTTAGGATTGATATCTAGGATGGAAATTACTGCTCAAAGAATATGAACTTTTAACCCACCTTTTGAACTTTCCCTGATTCTCTTAGGCATACTTTGGCCTTCCTTCCCTCATGACATTTCTGTGTTTTGTTCATGTTTCAAACGAATGTAATATATTCATCTTAATGTGTTGCAACTTTTTGCTTATCTACGTCTCTTTCAATTAGAAAACATATTTCCTGAAGACAGGGGCTGTGTCTTCTGATTTGTCATATATTCAGAGTCAACACAGTACCTGGCATTGTTGAATGAGTTATTCTTATTTATTTTAGCAGTTTAGAAAATTCAAAACTTTTTATAAATATAGCCATGTGTGTGTTTACATTTATGTTTGTGCTTTTCTCTCCAACAGGATGGTATTTCAGGTGCAATTAATCATTTCCGAAACACTGTGTTATCATTTCCTAATCTTGTGCCTGATTCATATTTTGATGCTTTTACCAGCCCTTACATTAACAACAAATTGGAAGAAAAAACTTGTGGATTTGGTCCAAGCTTATCAGCAGTATTTGATGATGATAAGAATTTTCACACAATTATCTTTCAAATAAAGGTATACTTTATTTTACTAAAACTATTTTTATAATATTTTTGATTTTTAAGAAACTGGGTAATGTATTTTCTTCCTATCTTATCTTTAGATTACATGCTACTTAATCTCTAAATGCTAAAGTTATTTTTTTTTTTAAGTCCTGGTAGATTAGAGCACTGATTATAAGAAAGAGACTTAAAAGTACAACCTGTTCAAGATGGTATCACTTTTGGGGGGGGGGGGAATAAGGTTAAAAAGGAGGAAGAGACATTATCTGAACATTGGGTGGTACAGGGAAAATAGAGCAACGGGTGAAAACTTAAGGCCCTGCAGGACAAAGAGAACCAGAAAACCAGAATACACCCAACTCTTTCCCCACAACCAAAAAATAAAATAAAATAATCTGCACATTGTTCTGCTGACAAAACAGAATGCCCTTGAATTATAAATCTTGTAAATCACTCAAATCCATGAACTGAAGAAATTAAAATATATTAAATACCTGAGAAGGTACTATAAGGAGAAAATAGAAAGTGAAGATTAAAATATTCCTTCTCTTCCCTCCCAAAAAACATGAAACAAAAGCTGCACTATAAACTAAAGTAAATAGCCTCAACATTAAATTTTAAAAATTCAAATTTTAAAATAAAAATGGAATTTTTTTTTAAAAAAGACAAAATTATCTCAGAAATCAAGACTAAATTGCATCATGCTGGAGAGAATAACCTGAAATGAAAATGTAATAATGAGTATAAAGACAGGAAAACAATCAGGAGAATGAAAATAAGCTAGAGATAGAAGTAAAAATGGTCAGAGAGAAAATAATTGAAATAGAAAACAGGCAAAGAAGAAATAGCATACGTATAATTGGAGTGTCTGAAGGAGAAAAACAAAACAAAGGGTAGAACAAACACATAACTATAGTCCAAGAAAAGAAAATGTGAATCTATATATTGAAAGGGCCCACAGAGTGCCTTGGAAAATTGACCTAGAACAATCAACTCTGAGATACATCCTTTTAAAACTATTAGCTTTTAAAGCTAAAGAAAAATTCCTCCAGGTCTCACAGCACAATGAAAATAACTTACAAAAGTAAGAGAATTAGACTAGCATCAGGCTTCTCAAAAACAACGTATAAAGAAAGGCAATGATGGAATGGCATTTTTTAATGAAACTCAAGAGCAGATAATGCGAATCAATAATTTTTATCTAACCAAGCTAGTCCTTCAAATATCAAGGCTATAGAAAAATAGTTTTAAAAAGGCAAGGGCCTAGGGGTTTTGGTGCTGATCAGGATTTTTTATGAAATTAGGATGAGTTTCATCCAACCAAGAGATAACTTGGCAAAAGGACTGATCTTCCTATTTCTGGATCCACATGTAAGGGGCTTGGAAGTTGCCACTCTATCCTAACAAGTAAAAAGCTGAACACACTGACTGAACAGACTGCTATACGATCTGTAATAGAGGGGAGAACACAGGGGAAACCACAGCCCTCAAGATTGGAGAGACAGAGAGATGAAAACAGGGAGTCATGGCTTCTGAGAGCAGAGACTATGAGCAGAAACCTCAGTGAGAACCAGTGCCAGACAGGAAAACCTGAACTGTAATTGATGAACTGATGGAGGTTCAGTGTGAACAACTCTGAGAGTTAAAAACTCCAGGGACCAAGTTATAGGGGACCCCCACATTATTATGAAATTTACCTGCAAGAACTCAACCAGATTCTCACAGTAAATATTAGAGAAAAATTCTCTCATGCTTCCAGCAGGGAGAGGGGAAAAGGAATAATTTGAAATATGTCAGAGCACCCTCTTCTCAACAAGGCCTACCTTCAGAGGAAACTAGTTAACCAGAGCCTAATTTGCTAGTGTATTATCTGATCCTAACTTACCTGGGGGAGGGGAAATACACAACTCCAGCCCACTCTAGCCATCTGTCCCACCTAAGGAGAGAGAAAAAAAAAGTGAGAAATATTTATGAAGTTCACAGTTCAGAGGCATTGGCTCACTAAAAGACTAAGACCTAATCAAAGGACTATAGAATATATCCCCTCCCCTGACACATACCATCCCCTTACTAAGGACCTATTAACAGCAGTTACTTTTACCAATACATCATGTCCAATTATAAAAAAAAAAATTACAAGGCACATTAATAAGGGGAAAAAATTAGAAGACAGAGCAAGTATCAGACCCAGACATGGCAGGGATATTGGAAATATCAGACCCAGAATTTAAAACAACTATGATTAATATGCTAAGGGCTCCAATGGATAAGATAAACAGCATGCAAGAACAGATGGGCAATGTAAGCAGAGAGATGGAAATCCTAAGAAAGAACCAAAAAGAAGTGCTAGAGGTAAACAACAAAACAAAACAAAACATAGCAAATAAATAATGCCTTTGATGAGCTTATTAGTAGACTAGACACAGCTGAGGAAAGAATCTCTGAGCCATAGAATATATCAATAGAGTCCTGAAAACCAAAAAGCAAAGAGAACAAAGACTGAAAAAAGCAGAACAGACTATCCAGGAACTGTAGGACAACTTCAAAAGGCGTAACACATGTGTAATGGGAATACTGTATGATTCCAGCTATATGACATTCTGAAAAAAGCAAAAACATGGAGACAGTAAAAAGATCAGTGGTTACCAGGGGTTTGAGGGTGGGGGAGTGAAGAGGCAAAACACTGATTTTTAGGACAGTGAAAACACTCTGTATAATTCCATAATGATGGATAAATGTCATTATATATTTGTCCAAACCCATAGAATGTTCCATACCAAAAGTGAACTGTAATGTAAACAATGGATTTTGGGTGATTATGATGTGTCAATGTAGGCTCATCAATTGTAACAAATATACCACCCTGGTAGGGGACGTTTAGTCTTTCTTTAGAAAGACTGAAAATGAAGTGGTGCTCAGTGGTGTAGAGACAAATGTAAACAATAAGAAAGCAAGATTTGTGATCCTATGAGTCAGGGCTATAAATTTCTATGCACCAAATATATATACAGGAAACACTTGCAAAAGGCAAAGAGATGCAATGAGACACAAATGGAACATAAATAGAAACACTGTGAATAGAAGACTTTAACATGCAACTCTCTTCATAAGGCAGGTCAAGTTGGAAAAAAATAAATAAGGATATAGAAGTACTAACTAACATAATCAATGACAAATAACAAGGAAATAACAGTTTAAACAGAAAAAAAAATGAGGGATTACCTTACAGACATTTATCCAAATAAATTTGAAAACCTAGATTAAATAGATAGTATTTTTAGGGAAACACGGTAATCTAAATCAACCACATGAAAAATAGAAAGCTTACCAATCTCCACAGAAGAAATAGAGGAAGTTATCAAAGAAATACCTTGTAAAAAGCACCAGGCCCAGATGGTTTCACAGGGGAATTTTATCAACTCTCCAAAGACCAGATATTCACAATAGCACATAAATTGTTCTAGAATACTGAAAATGCCTGGTGGAAAAAACTTCATTGTAATAACAAAGCAGGTAATATATAATATTTAGGAATAAACCTAATAAGAAATGTTAAAAAAAAAAACCTATATAAGGATATCTTTTTAAGTTTTCTTAAAGGCTCCTGGAAGACACAAAAATAGACTTAAAGAAATATTCATAGATGGAATGACTCAACGTAATATATATCTGTTCTCCCTAGGTTAATCTATAAATTTAACACAATGCCAATAAAAGTACTAATAAGCTTTATCATAGAGCATAAGTTTATAGTAAAGCCTATATGTAATAATAGACATGCATAGAAGCTAGGAAAACCCTAAAAAAGAAAAGCTATTTGGGGTATTATTCTTACCAAGTATTAAATATAAATTCTAAAATTAAAAGATTGTGGTATTGGCTATCAGACCAGTGGAACAGAATAGAAAATCCAGAAATACACCTAAGTACATATGAAAATTTATTAAATAAAAAACATGGTATTTCAAATCACTGAGATATATTTGGACTTTTTCATATACAGTGTTGGGATAACTGATTAGCCTCTGGGACAAAGTTAAAGTTAGATACATATCTCACGTTGTATATAAAAATAACTGGATCAGGGATCTAAAAATTTATTTAAATCATACAAGTTCTAGAAGAAAACATGGGTGAATTCTTCTATAATCTTGTTCATAAAGAAAGGTTATCTAGCTATGACTCAAAATCCAGATGCCATAATAGCACAAATTGATAAATTTGATGGTATAAAGCTTTTTAAAACTTTTCAAGGCAAAAAAATATATAAACAAAGTAAAAATACAATTAAAAACTGGGAGAATCTATTTGCAGCATATAAATCACAGCTAAGGGCTAATATTTTTATACATGAAGAACTCTTGCCAATGGGGAACAGGGAGGAGACCAAAACTAGGTAGAAAAATGGTCAAAACATATGATAGAAAACTCACCAAAAACAAGAACCTATACACGTGAAAACATATTCTACCTCACTTATAAGAGAAATGCAAATGGAAACAAAATTGAGGCAGCATTTCTCAACTATCAGATTAGCAAAATTCAAAAGTATGACAACACATTCCGTTGGCTAGCCTATGGATAAACAAATGCTCTTCACACTTTGCATTTGAGAATGCAAATGATGGATAATTTTACAGTATATAATAAAACTATTTGTTATGTATTTACCATTTGATCCAGCAATTCCACCTTTAAATATGTACCCAGAAGATGCATGCCCAACAATACAAAAGTACATATGCACTAGATTTTATTAACATTATTATTTTTATAAAATATCAGAAACTCCCAAAATACATAGGATGAACTATGGTTCATTTACACAGAGGAGGACTATGCAGCTGAACAAAATAATACGGAAAATATCTACCAACTAATATGGAGTGATTTCCAGGGTATACTGTTAGGTGAAAAAAGCAAAGTAGAAAAGAATATCTAGAGTGTGCTACTTTTTATGTCAGAAAATAAGGAGGGAGAAGAGATAAACCAGAAACTAAGGAAATTTTTTACCAAGAGGAGACAGTGGGAATGGTGTAGACAGGATGGTGAGTATGGAGTAGAAAAGATGGGAAGAGTCACACTTAGTTCTGAGTATACTTTTTAATATAGCACTTAAAAATCAATAAGAATGGGGAAACAAAACCCTAAAATAGAATACAATGAAAACAAAAGAACTAGACTATATTTCAAATGAATAACATAACCACACTGCAAGGAAGGGGAAAAAAACTAAACCAAGTAACTTTTAAACACACTATTTTGCCCATATACCCTTAAGCTAAAGACCACTATAACTATAATAAATATTGAATTCCACTTAGTCTGTTTTTCATAGTGATATTAGTGTGTTAGCAATTCTGAAATGACTTTCTGTGTATTCTGGAGTTGAGCAAATAACTAAATATTGTGGATAATGAAATGAGGTTACTCATCCTCATCCAAATATGGAAGAGGAAAAACCAGAATGGTGTTATATTGGAACTGGAGTTATGAACTCATGATCTTTAATTGATTGATAGAAAGAGTACTATGTATAGGGTTTTGTGTATATATGTATTTATGTGGGGTGTTTGTGTGTATCCTAGATCTGCTTGCTGAGATGGCCTAGAAGCAATGACATCCTAATAACAATGAGCATATTTGGTGTCCACACATTGTTTTCTATATATCATTCAAAATCAAAAGGAACCAAATCTCTTTGGAGAAATGGCTTATTCAAAACCTGGGGCAGGGAAAGTACAAGAGCAGCCCAGAGCATATTGTTGAACCAAAAAATAAGAAGGTGCCTAAGGAGTAATGGCGACATGCAGAAAAAATTAAAAAGCCAACTTGAAGGGTCTCCCTGGGACAATTTGACCATTAAAATAAGTAATGATTATAACAGTCTTTGAATAAAATGAGAATACATGAGTCCATTTTGTGAATGAATGAATGGAGTGAGAATGGAAAGCTCTTCCTTACAGTAAAATGCCAACTAGTAAACGTAGAAGGAAAACATAAAGAAAAATCACCACTATAGAAATAGGCAAGAATCTCTAATTCATACTAAAACGAGTATGCAAAGATATGATGAGGAAAAGGATATTGTCTCAAAGCGTTTCTGCATAGAATATTTATTGACTTAAGGAGAGAAAATAGTAAGTTTGCAGTAACGGAACCTCACAGACACCACCTTAACTAACATGTTAACATCACCAGTAATGGGACAAATCAACATTCTGTGCCTTTTGACACTGTTCACAGAGAACATACATCACTTACGTAGTATTATTGCCAAAAATGTATAACTGAATGTAAGCATTAGGAAGTATAACATACACACACAGGAGATACTTTTCAAAAATGTTAAAGGTCATAAAAGACAAAGATTGAGAAATTGTTCAGATTAAAGGGCACTGCAGAGATGTGACAAGATACAATACAAGAAATACAATACATGATACAAGATACCAGATACAATACATGATCCTGGATAGGATAGTGGACCAGGAAAAAAAGGTTTTTTATTTTGTTATGAAAGACATTATTGGGACAAATGGCCAAATTTGTATAAGATCTGTAATTGATAATAGTGTTAATATCAATGCTAATTTCCTGATTTAGGTCATTATACTATGGTTCTATAAGAAAATATCCTTGTGTTTATTAAATAAACCCTGAAATATTTAGGGGTAAAAATGTCTGTGTCTGCAACTTTCTTCCAAATGATTCAGGGTAAAATAATATATATAGAGAAAGAGAATGATAAAACAAATGTGATATATTGTTAAAATTTAAGGAATTTCAGTGGTGATATATGGAATTCTTTGTACTATTTCAGCAAACTTCCTGTTAGGTTTAAAATCATATTTTGAACATGTTGGTGGAGCTTTCCATTTACAGGCCTCCCGTTGTGTTTCTAATGCCTTCATGATCATGTATCAGAGACTAATAAATCTGCTCAAAGGAGATATACTGTTTTTTTTTTTTTTTTGCTCTGGGGAAAAGGATGTTCTTTTTTATTATTAATTTTTATTGGAGTATAGTTGCTTTACAACGTTGTGTTAGTTTCTGCTATACAGCAAAGTGAATCAGTTATATGTATACATATATCTATGCTTTTTTAGATTTCCTTCCCATTTAGATCACCCCAGAGCATTGAGTAGAGCTCCCTGTGCTATGCAGTAGGTTCTCATTAGTTATCTATTTTATACATAGTACTGTACATATGTCAGTCCCAATCTTCCAATTCATCCCACTGCCCCTTCCCCCCTTGGTAACCATAAGTTTGTTCTCTACATCTGTGACTCTATTTCTGCTTTGCACATAAGTTCATCTCTACCATTTTTCTAGATTCCACATATAAGCAATATTATATGATATTTGTTTTTCTTTTTCTGATTTACTTCACTCTGTATGACAGTCTCTAGGTCCATCCATGTCTCTGCAAATGATGCTATTTCATTCCTTTTTATGGCTGAGTAATATTCCATTGTATATATGTAGCACATCTTCTCAAAGGAGATATACTTTGACATAGTTTCTTCCCCTCAATTTTTAATGTAAAGAAATAAACAGCAGAAACATTCTGGAAGATTACATAAGAGCCTATTAAAAGGAAATAAATGAACAAATAACTAAGCCATCCAGGGTGTGTGCTATTGTTTGTAATGAAACTTTCTACTGCTACCCACTATCCCTAAAGCAAGAGTCTGAATCCAGAAAGCAATACCTTAGCACTGATGTGTTGGGAATGAGCAATTCCATTGATCATCTCTAGTTTTCCTTGGGACAAATTGCAGTCATTTGCAAGAAGTCTCCGTAGGAAATGTAAGGGAAGGCAATCGAGTGCAGCCAGGGAATAATGGACCAAGACCAACAACAAACTGATCCTAACTGCTGTTCATAGGCATTGAACTATGATAACATGTATTGACATGGGTATTGTAGGAAAAACTTTGTGGGGAAGTGGAGGTTGGAACCAAGGTTAAGCGAGGGGAGGGAAAGGATTTTATTAGGGCAAATTATGAAGACATTTTGGAATAGGAGACTTGCCAGCACAGAGAACTTAATAATGAGATTAGGCAAGTAATTTTGCAAATATGCTAAATGTTTTTGCCTTTGCTCAGAAACACTAACCAAGATACAAAATTTGCAGTTTGGAAAATAAATAGACATTGTCTCTCGCCATATATTTACTAGTGATGTATAAGTTCACCATGAAGCTAAAAAATTACAGGTGTGTTTCCTTTCAATCATAGGGAACAATTCTTTGAAAGTCAGATTTGAAGGTGTTTGTTTGTTTGTTTGTTTAGTTTCATAAGAGAATCCATTCATTGCTTCTTGTCATCCAGGATGGTATCTTTCCTCACTTATGTATCCTCAGGTCAAAGCATAGTGTTGGGCACAGAGAAGGCATCTGTGTTTGTTCAGTTTTATTGAACTGAATTCTGCTCAGGAAAAATACAGTTTTGTCTGTTTTTTTATAACATTTAGGAAACCATACAGGCAGCATTTGAATCTGCTCAATTATATGCAGCTACATTTGAAAAGTTTCAGATATTCTTCAAGGAAAATGAAAGTCTTGATTTACAAGCTCTTAAACTTCAAGAACCTGGTAAGTTTTCCGTTTGTCCTTACTAATTATGTTTGACAGGTATATCAAGGTTTATCATTGTCTACGTTTCTGTTTGGTGGTGTATGGTGACAGAAATGGTAGCCCCAAAGAGTTGGCCTGACAAAATGCAAGAGTTTATTCATTTCTAGATTATTTGCTGTAGAACCACTTTTTTTTCTTTAGTTTTACTGTTACTGTTTTATTTCAGAATATTATGGGAAGGAATTCCTCCCCAAAAGATTATCTTTTAGTATCAAGTTGTACCAGTGCTAAGGTTTTATAGCCTTTACATGGGAAGGAGTCAAAAGGAATGTTTACCTCTCAGATTCCTTTAAAAAATGTTTACATAGTGTAACATGTGTCTCAGGAATTCAAGTTACTCTATTTCTGTGGCCATATTGCAACCTGGTGGGTATGAATCCACAACTCTTAGTCATGAAGTCAGATCTGAAGGGAAATTATTTTATTAAACTCGTTATCTTCAACAAAAGGAAATAAAATACAATACCCAAATGAAATTTCAGGCAAGAAAGTTCCCAAATGTTTACAAAGTAAGTATATATTATTCATTATTACCATTTAAAAATGTGAAGCATATCATTCATATTCTTTTTTTATTTCATGAACTGGTTTTATTCCTTTATTTTCTTATGCACGAAAATGATTACTCTGATACTTTGCCTCACAAAGCAACACTGATTTTTTCTGTAAATTTTAATGTTTTTGTTTCAACCCATTCTTTTTATTATGCTGAAGTATTTTAAAGTAAATTAGACATGCCATCCCTAAATGAAATATTTCAATATTCATCTTTAAAAAACATGTTCCTACAGAACCAAATTAATATTATCACACCTAATAAAAAAACCAACAATTCCTTAATATCAACATTTAGCCCCTATTCAGAATCCCCCAAATAAAGCAGTTTGCAGCTAGTTTGACCCAGAATCTAGTCCAAGAGCAGGCACTATATTCACTTGTTATGTCCCTTAAGTTTTTAAAATCTGAAACAGACCCTTTTTTACAAGACACTGACTTGCTCAAGAAACCGAAGTGGGGTCTTACTTTAGAAAACAAAATTAGACAAGTCCATTTCTACTGTTCTTCACCAACACCATCACACTGAGACTTAGTGTGTGTTGAACTGAAGGGAACTGACAGGGACACAATGGCACTAGGGTGGCAGTAAGGTGTGGAACCTGGCATTTCAGAACATGGAGTAGGCCTAATCCAAATAACCAGTTCTAATCCCCTAGATCTTCTACTCATAACCTTGAGCCAAGGCCTCCTAGTATCCTGTTACCATGTTCCTCACATTGGATAACTTTACTCCCTCACCAACCACCCATCTGGATGAGGCCACCAAGCTCCCAGGTTGCCCTTCTTCTAGTCCTGCCTTGGCTTGTCAATTCTATCCCAATCCTGGAACCAGGGTCTCATAGGTATTAGCTGTTTGTTTTCTGGGACTCTGGAGTACATTGGTCTGGACTCCTAAACGTTGTGTTCCTCCTCTTTTAGGAACTCCCTGGTACTTCCTAAACCTCGAACCCAACTGTTAGCCAGAGGTTAATAGAATGTAGATTTGCCCCTTGGATACCATGCCTTGCCTGTTATCGTATTCCCTCAAACTATTCTAACACTGCCTAGCACATATTATAGACACTTACACTTAACAAATGTCTGTTTAACCAATCTTTTAGCCACACTGACCTCTGTCTAGCCCCAGAAGACGATCAGGGGGCAAACTCTGGCTTCCTGAACTAATCAGCCATATCTCACCCCTGAATTTCTATAAATGTCAGTGTTTACTAATAATTTCTATACTTCCTGAGCACTTAGGATAGATACTGTGCTAAGTGATTTTCAGGCATCTCATCTAATCCTCATAATTCTATGAGGCGAGTATTCTCATTTTACAAATAAGGAAATGAAAATATATAGAGATAAGGTAACTTCAAGTTTACACAGTTAGTTAGTGGTTTAGAAATCGTTTTCTCTGACTTGAAAGTTTGTGTGCTTAACTATTGTACAAACTGCCTCTCCTCTAGCTCATAAAGAGAGAACTCTTCTATCAGCTTTGCTCTTTTGTTTCCCTTTGAACACGGCTATATATGACCATGGCCAAGTCATTTAACCTCGAATGATCTAAATTTCTTCATGTATAAAACTAAAGTATTGGACCAAATTGGTGTTTCCCAAGCTAGTATTCCTTGAACCACTATTCTGAAGGATATTACATGATATCATGAAAAATGAAAAAGACTCTGTGTTCAAATAAGTTTGGAAAATACTTGACCAAACAACATTATACAGGTTTCCTTACCAGAAGTCTTCTCAGATAATTTGATATACTTATTTTGTCAGTTCTCAAAAATAGACACATCAAAACCTTCTGAAATGAGTAGGACAGATAATTGTCATCCCTTTTTTGTATCATGAGGAAGCCGAAGCTCAGAAAGATCAACTAACTTACCCAAAGCCACAGGTGGGTTAAAGACTTGAGCCTAGGTCTTCTAACACTTTGTCTGATATGTTCTTTTTTAAAAAAATATATATTTTATTTTATTTATTTATTTGGTTGCACCTGGTCTTAGTTGTGGCTCGTGGGCTCTTTAGCTGTGGCATGTGAACTCTTAGTTGCCGCATACATTTGGGATCTAGTTCCCTGACCAGGGATTGAACCCAGGCTCCCTGCATTGGGAGCACGGAGTCTTAACCCCTGAGCCACCAGGGAAGTCCCTGATGTGTTCTTTATACTGTGTCAAACTCTCCCTTGTATCCAGGAGAGAAGATGATATGAATAAAGGCAAGAATCATCACCGTTTTCTCTTTGGGATGGTAGAGGGGAGGGTTAGAGAAGGAAAACAGGAAGCTGTAAGGAAATCAATCTGACTCAAGCAGAGAGAGTAATTGGAAATAAAGTTAACTAAATATTTAAAGGCCGAGAGGTACAGGATTTTGAAAGATGAGTAGAGTAGTTTAATATTATATGTGTATTAGTAAGAGCTGTTTTTGACCAAGAGTATGATAAAAGTGTATTCAAGATAATCAGGCTTCCACTGGTTTGGAAAAGGGAGAAAATGGCAATGGGAATATTATCAAAATTCAACTACAATATATGGTGGACACAAATTGACAAAGCCTCAGCCTCAATGAATGCTTACGTTGAGGTACCATGTGGGAGAACACTTAGATTAAGCCAACTTCAAACCAACCTGACTCTAGAATCTAATCCGTTCTAAACCAGATCCTCTAATGCAATTACAAGTTATTTTCATGTGCCATTCTTAACAGGAGCCAGAGAATATATTTACATTATTAAATATTAGTTTCAAGAAGAAAATATAAAGCATTATGAATTAACATTTTAAAGTTACACAAGGTCCTCTACATATGGATAAAAGATTATATATATGTATGTAAATTTATTAATGCAATGATTTTTAGTATATCTTTATAATGATCCTTTAAAATCGAATACATGTGTTTTATGCTTTATATGAATTATTTTACTTAGATGTTAAGTTCTTTAGTGAGCAACTGGAAAAATATCACAGACAGCACAAGGACGCAGTAGCTCTAAGACGCACCAGGAATGTAGGATTGCTGCTCATTGACACTAAGCAACTAAAAGAAAAACTAATTCCATCACCTTTGCGATGCTTGGAGGTAACTATGAACTAAGAAAATTTTAAATTATGTTCTCTACAACTATTTTATGATTTTTCTCTTGCAGATAACCTATCTTTATTTTCCAGTATTGCAAATATTTAAAATTAACATTAGTCTATTGTGCATCCTTAATTTCTAGGAAAAGTCCCATATTCTTCTTTCTGTCCCAAGCACAGTCAGCTTTCAGGTGAGGAGACAGCAGCCCTCAGACTAGCCTCTTACACCCATTCCTTTTTCCTTTGTTGGAGCATTTCAAGACTTACTACAGAAGAGACACCACTGTAACAGCTCAGGATCCTAGTGGGAATGCTGGTTGATTCTAGGATACTGAGATCAAGTTTAGGAGATCATTTCCTGCTCTGAAACTGTCCCTAAAGATCTGATTATATTTTGGTGAGTTGTAGAGCTGAGGAAATTTGATTGCTTCTGCAATAACTTTCAGGTCTTCCTTTAGAGTCATATATACTATCAAATACCTCCAGAGAGACAATGGTGTAGAACAGAGATTGTCAAACTACAACCCACAGGACCAGTCCAGCCTGTCACCTGTTGTGTACATACGGTTTTACTAGAACATGCCCATGACAGTTGGCTTATGTATTGCCTATGGTTGCTTTCTCACTACAAGGGCAGAGCTGAGTAGTTGTGACAGAGACCATATGTCCTGAAGATCTAAAATATTTACTATTTGGCCCTTATAGAAAACTTCTGCTGACCCCTGGTGCAGATGAAAGAAGACAGAGCCCTGTCTAAAAGGCTGCAGGCCTGAGTGCTAGTATCTATTCTGTCACTAATTCGTTGCATGGCATTGGGCTTTCTTCTAGAGCTTTACTGCTTCATCTGTGGCAAAAGAAAAAATATATAGAATTCAATTTCAGCAAACATTTCTGAGCACTATGAGCACTACTATATACCAAGCCAAAGAACACTCAACTCAAACTGGCTTCAGCAATCAGAAAATGTATGGGCTATGCATCTAAAAAGTCTAGAGGGTGGATGGCCATCAGGGAGGTGTGATCTAGTGACTCAGTAGTGTTACTGAGGACCTGATTCTTTTCATTCTCTATACCAAGCCTTCTGATATGCCAGCTTCAACCTAAAGCTCACATGCCTTCACATTTCTCAAATGGCTGTCAAAAGCTCCATAGGCTAATTATTTCCTTGTTCATGTCCAGAGAGAGAGAACATGAGAGATCTCTCAGCCTTAAACAAAAGTCTTGTGTTTCTACTTAATTGGATCAGCTAAGATCAGAGGTCCGCCCTAATCCGATCACATTAGCCAAAGGAAGCCATGTTCATATTTGCCTTATGACCCATCAGACTCCGTCTTTGTTTCTAAAGGGGAGATCAGTTTCCTCCAAACCACATTACTACCACCCAACAGGAAAGAAGTGGAGTTGATGCTGGGGAGGGCACCACAATGTTCACTATACAGGGCAAAGTAGCAGAAAGGGCACTTACAAAAGATCAGAGCATTTAGGCAAACTTTTTAATAAGTTGTGCAATCCAGCTTGTTCTAGAAATTATCTTCAAAACTAGTCCTTCCTATTGGTTCAATGTGAAAAAAACCAGACCCTTCATTTATACTGCTGCTTCCAATACCTGCCGACTTAACAGCCATTCAATTAGAATTTATCTAAAATATATAATAAAATGGAAATACTCAAGTAGTTATGATTCACAGTTCCTTTTTTCTTTCCTAGGTGCTAAATTATATGCTTCCTCGTCTAAGCAAGAAAAAAGTGGATGCCCTTGTCTCTGAGGCACAAGATGCAGAATATAAACTTGAATTTGTCCCAACTACCACCATAGAATATGTTAACAACTTAGTATTTCTTGATGAAATTCAGGAAAGGGTGAGTTGATTCTTACATAACTCACTATTCCAGATATTGTGGTGAGTAAGGAAGGCAAGTAAGAGAAATTGAGGGACTGAAGGTCAGGAAACAGTGTCAGAATATCAAAAACACTTTCAGGCAAAGTAAGTATATGCCTTACATCACAGTAGTAATGACAGCTAACATTGATCAAACTCGTACTACTAGCCGGGAATGCACTACATTTTCTACATACATTACATTTTTGATCCTTGCAAAAACTTAAGAAGTATAAAGAATTTTTATTCTCATTCTGCAGATGAGGAAACAGGGACCAAACTAGGTTATGCTGTCCAAGATCACAGAGCTTTTTGTAGTGGAGCCGGAATTTACACTTGGGTCTCTGACCGCAAAGCCAATGCTCTCAACCCCAGTTTATTGCAATTCTTATTTGTGATAGATGATAATAGAATTGTAAACTTGGTATTAGTCATAATGGAAGTCTTGATCCTACTTAACCTATATTTGCATAATAGTCAGGAACCTTCCAATTAGGAATAAAAGAAACCCAACTTTAGCTTAAACAGGAAGGCGGGACGGGGAGACAACAGCAGATACGGGGACTCAAGTAACACAAATGCCTGGGTCCACTCTCTCCCTCCCTCCCTCTCTCTCTCTGTCTCTCTCTCATACACACACACACACACACACACACACACACACACACACAGACACACACACACACTCACTCCTTTGTCTCCCTTATTTCTCGCTCTCCGGAAACTTGGTTTCCTCCTCCCATCTTTCCCCTGTGACACGCAATCTAGCATTTAGTTTCAATAGTCAGGTTTTTCAGTCACACCAGTTGGCATTTAAAGTAGAGTTAAATCATTTTCTTAAATATCTGGAAATTGAAGACATATTACCAATTTTAAAAATACAAACTGAAATGTGAAATAAGTCATTAACAACTGGATAATCTGTTGGATAATGTTATATATTGTTAACAGAATTAATAGTAAAGGCTATTTCATGTACCTATAAAAGTAAAAATTTTGTTTCTCATTTCAAGAAACAACATCTTCTCAAATGTGATGATCTCAAGATGATTGTGGTTTTCCCTCAAGTCTACTTATACATCATCCCAGGAGACTAAAGATGCTCAGCATTTATTATTATCTGCAGTCAGAATGACTCTTTGTCAAATAACCAAAACCCAGTTGAGGTTTTGTCCTACCTTAGGACAAAACGTGGACCCTATTTAAGGAGGAAAGAATATTCCATGGGACACACCCCACCCACACCCACACCAAGAATGTGACTAGGCTTAGGAACTTACCAGAGCCAGGAATAAGAAGGCTGTGGGAAACCCAGGTGGTCCTCTCTCCACCTCTCCTCTCTGCATCTCTCTGAGGATCTGCTTTGCTCCTTTACCTCTGCAAACATGTTGCTCCTACTCCTTCATCCTCAGCAGCAAACGTGGCCACCAGCACCTCCCAGGTCATATGTTGCAAGTCTAGCCAGCCACCGAGAGAGACAACCTCTCTCCTCTGATATCAATTCTAAATGTTTAATGAATGGATTCAGCCCCCACCCCTACCCTGATCCTGTTGTATAAACTATGGAAGGAAGGATCATGTAGCAGGGGGTAGACCTCTCTCTCTCTGGTTCCAGAACAGGAGAGTCAATGTGCCATGCAGAAACCCAGACCGTGTCCCGTCTCCATAAGGTTGTCTGTGCATGGCTGGGTGGTGTGTTGGGGAAGCAGCCTCTCTTAGGAAAATGCTCTGCACACACAGACAGCTTTTCTTTGGAACCTCATCCATTAGTTCCAAAAAAGTTGTAAGCACTCACTTAGCAGGATGCAAGGATGACAACAATGAGTAAACCTGCTTTCAAGGACCTCAGAGTCTAGAATGACAGCAGATAACTCTTATACAACAGATATAGGTACAAGATACTGTTGTGGGCAGAGTGGTGGTGGAGCAGAGGGAGGGTGCAGTCATTCCTATGAGTTTACAGAAGGCTTTGTGGAGGTTGGGGCATTTAAGCTTTGTCCTAAAGTCCATCTATTCAGGTAGGCATTCCAGGAAGAGGGAAATTTGCATGCACAGACCTGAGGCAACGTGGCAAGAACAGGATATGGCAGTTGGTATGCTATGTAGAAGGGGTGTTTGGTGGAGAAAGCTGATGAACCATAGCTAAAGCAGTATTTCCAAGGATGGGAGAGAAGGAATGGATTCTAGCGATATTAAGTAAGTAGAATTGAAAGGACTTAGTGGGCAACTGAATGAGGGGACAACAAAAGAAATTTGAGATAACTCTTAGATACCCTTTTACAGTGAATGGGTAGACCACCAGCCAGCATAGGTAGGGCAGGCCACATAATCACTTTCTGACCAGACATTTTTGAGAGTGAAAGAGGCACCATTAATCATCATGCCAGGACAATACCTTGGTGTAAACCAAGACACTCCCAGAGAAAACAGGGCATATGCTTACTCCATGTACCAGAAATCCAGGAAGGTGAGCAGATTTTGGTTGTCAGACTTAGTTCTATTTGTAACTTATTGAAGATGTTAGACACTTTTGGTTGAAAATAACAAAAACTCACATAGTTAGCTTGGAAAAATGGGAAGATTTATTCTAAGTTTGCAGGGATATCTTTTAGAATCCAAAGGTATGGATAGAGCCTAGTCTTTAAAAAGGGCAGGAACTAAGGACTAGAGCAGCATAGGGAAACCAAAAAGACCTCTCTTTCCATCTCGCATCTCTGCTCCTCTCTAGAACAGTGGTTCTCAGAGGGTGTTCCCCACACCAGCTGCATCAGTATCACTGGGGAACTTGCATACTCTCAGGCCCCACCCTGGACCTTCTGAATCAGAAACTCTCGGGAGGGGTTCAACAATCTGTGTTTTACCAAGCTTGCCAGGGCGATTGGGATGCAGCTAAAGGTTGAGAACCATCTCTCTAAATCCTCTCTGCAGTTTTCATTTCCTGTTAAGGACCTGCTTTGTTACCCCATGGAAGCAAATAGCCTCTGCCAACAGCTGCAGTCTAACTCTTTCCAAGTTCAAGAGAGAGATCAGACTGAGCTGGTTTCACTAGGTCCCAGTTTGACTCTCCCTGGTTCAGCTTGTGGCCAGGAGGTGGGTCAAGTTGTAGAACATGGATAGTCCCTCTATAACCTTGTGGCAGAGGGGCAGGGAGGAGGGTTCCCCCCAAACTGGGGAGTCCTTGCCAAAAATTTAGTAAAGGCACTGTCCACTGAAGGTAGGACATCAAAGCAAAGATGTTTAGTAGTCAGTAATAAAGGTTTTAAAAGCCTTTATTAAAAAGGTAGTGTGAGTCTCACCATAGATCAGGGTTCTGAATCTATAGGTACATGGTCCACACACCTCAGGGGCTGCCCTGGGACAGTCACTGCTCAACACACAGGCCTGGAATCTCAGATGTTACAGCTGGGCATCCTCAGAGCACCTGTTGTCTCTGAAAACTTTAAATATTGGCACTGTTTAATCTACTAGAGAACAAAACAGAGAGAGAAAACTAAATACTTATAACAGTAATACTAACTATGCTCAGCTCTGAGAAACTTTCCTCCTGGGCCTTATTACCTGCCTCGTAGCAATGACTGTATTTGCCACCCAGCAGGCTCCAGCCAGTTTGATCTGCATTAAACGCACCCCTCTGTGTGCTGGCTCTTCACAGCGTGATGTTTACAATGCACAGCAGCTGTATCCTATCAGATAATCTTAACGGGTATAACAGGACTCTGATTTAACCAGCAACCAATGTTTATGTTTAGATTGAAAGCCTTGAAGATGAAGGGAATGTAGTGGTTCAGATGTACAAGCTGATTGAACAATATCAGGTTCCCACACCTCCCGAAGACTTTGCTGTTTTTGTAACTATGAAGCCGTCCATTGTTGCTGTTCGGAATGCCATTGATAAATCCGTGGGTGACAGAGAAACAAGCATTAAGCAATTTTGTCTGCATTTGGGCAGAGATCTTGAGGATCTAAGCAATGAAGTGAATGAAATAAAGCTGCTAGCACAGGTAAGCTGAAGCAGGGTTTTAAAATCTGTGTAAAGGCTGACTATTACATTTTAATAAACCATTTAGAAAGCATATTTCAATTTAATCTGGTTTAACTTTTTTTTTTTTTATGGCTTAATTCTCTGAGCTGCTATTGAAAATTGAAAGTGTTTCTGAACCTCTCTTAGGTACTGAATAAATTCTAGGCCATTGCAACTAAAGCATGTATGCAATAGTGAATTCTCTTTCTCCTGGCTTCTATTTATTATTATGAAATGAGTGTTTTTATAACCTGTTAGCATATTTTATAGTTATTGTCACAATTTTAGAGTTTGCTTAACCACATATTAGAAAATTCCCCCTTAGAAAGAGGTACAGTATAAATTGATAAATGATAAAGAAGAATGTTTGATTAACTTGTGCCAATTTTCCTATACAAAAGATGCAAGAGGAATTATTTTAAGAACTTAGACTAGACATCCAGATGATATTTTTTCTTTTTTTTTAATTTTTAAATTTTAATTTATTTATTTTTTATACAGCAGGTTCTTATTAGTTATCTATTTTACACATATTAGTGTATACATGTCAATCCCAATCTCCCAATTAATCCCACCACCCCCCCACCAATTTCCCCCTTGGTGTCCATACGTTTGTTCTCTACATCTGTGTCTCTATTTCTGCCTTGCAAACCAGTTCATCTGTACCATTTTTCTAGATTCCACATAAATGTGTTAATATTCGCTATTTGTTTTTCTCTTTCTGACTTACTTCACTCTATATGACAATCTCTAGGTCCATCCACATCTCTACAAATGACCCAGTTTTGTTCCTTTTTATGGCTGAGTAATATTCCATTGTATATATGTACCACAACTTCTTTATCCATTTGTCTGTCGATGGGCATTTAGGTTGCTTCCATGACCTGGCTATTGTAAATAGTGTTACAATGAACATTAGGGTTCATGTGTCTTTTGGAATTATGGTTTTCTCTGGGCATATACCCAGTAGTGGGGTTGCTGGGTCATATGGTGATTCTATTTTTAATTTTTTAAGGAACCTCCATACTGTTCTCCATAATGGCTACATCAATTTACATTCCCACCAAGAGTGCAAGAGGGTTCCCTTTTCTCCATACGCTCTCCAGCATTCGTTGTTTGTAGATTTTCTGATGATTCCCATTCTAACCAGTGTGAGGTGATACCTCATTGTAGTTTTGATTTGCATTTCTCTAATAATTAGTGATGTTGAGCAGCTTTTCATGTGCCTCTTGACCATCTGTATGTCTTCTTTGGAGAGATGTCTATTTAGATCTTCTGCCCATTTTTTAATTGGGTTGTCTGTTTTTTTAATATTGAGCTGCGTGAGCTGTTTATATAATTTGGAGATTAATCCTTTGTCTGTTGCTTTGTTTGCAAATATTTTCTCCCATTCTGAGTGTTATCTTTTCATCTTGTTTATAGTTTCCTTTGCTGTGCAAAAGCTTTTAAGTTTAATTAGGTCCCATTTCTTTATTTTTGTTTTTATTTCAGTTACTCTAGGAGGTGGGTCAAAAAAGATCTTGCTGTGATTTATGTCAAAGAGTGTTCTTCCTATGTTTTCTTCTAAGAGTTCTATAGTGTCCAGTCTTACATTTAGGTCTCTAACCAATTTTGAGTTTATTTTTGTGTATGGTGTTAGGGAATGTTCTAATTTCATTCTTTTACATGTAGCTGTCCAGTTTTCCCAGCAACACTTATTGAAGAGATGGTCTTTTCTCCATTGTATATCCTTGCCTCCTTTGTCATAGATTAGTTGACCATAGATGCGTGGGTTTATCTCTGGGCTTTCTATCCTGTTCCATTGGTCTATATTTCTGTTTTTGCGCCAGTACCATATTGTCTTGATTACTGTAGCTTTGTAGTATAGTCTGAAGTCCTCTAGCTCCTTTTTTTGCCCTCAAGATTGCTTTGGCTATTCAGGGTCTTTTGTGTCTCCATACAAATTTTAAGATTTTTTTGTTCTGTGAAAAATGCCATTGGTAGTTTGATAGGGATTACATTGAATCTGTAGATTGCTTTGGGTAGTACAGTCATTTTCATAATATTGATTCTTCCAATCCAAGAACATGGTATATCTCTCCATCTGTTTGTGTCATCTTTGATTTCTTTCATCAGTGTCATATAGTTTTCTGAGTACAGGTCTTGACCTCCTTAGGTAGGTTTATCCTTAGGTATTTTATTCTTTTTGTTGCAATGGTGAATGGGATTGTTTCCTTAATTTCTCTTTCTGATCTTTCATTGTTAGTGTATAGGAATGCAAGAGATTTCTGTGCATTAATTTGGTATCCTGCAACTTTACTAAATTCATTGATTAGCTCTAGTAGTTTTCTGGTGGCATCTTTAGGATTATCTATGTATAGTATCATGTTATCTACAAACAGTGATAGTTTTACTTTTACTTTTCCAATTTGTATTCCTTTTTTTTCTTTTTCTTCTCTGATTGCCGTGGCTAGGAATTCCAAAACTATCTTGAATAATAATGGCAACAGTGGACACCCTTGTCTTGGTCCTGATCCTAGAGGAAATGCTTTCAGTTTTTCACCATTGAGAATGATGTTTGCTGTGGGTTTGTCGTATATGGCCTTTATTATGTTGAGGTAGGTTCCCTCTGTGCCCACTTTCTGGAGAGTTTTTATCATACATGGGTGTTGAATTTTGTCAAAAGCTTTTTCTACATCTATTGAGATGATCATATGGTTTTTATTCTTCAGTCTGTTAATATGGTGTATCACATCGATTGATTTCCATATATTGAAGAATCCTTGCATCCTGAGATAAATCCCACTTGATCATGGTGTATGATCCTTTTAATGTGTTGTTGGATTCTGTTTGCTAGTATTTTGTTGAGGATTTTTGCATCTATATTCGTCAGTGATATTGGTCTGTAATTTTTCTTTTTTTCTAGAATCTGTGTCTGGTTTTTGTATCAGGGTGATGGTGGCCTCATAGAATGAGTTTGGGAGTGTTCCTTCCTCTGCAATTTTTTGGAAGAGTTTGAGAAGGATGGGTGTTAGCTCTTCTCTAAATGTTTGATAGAATTCACCTGTGAAGCCATCTGGTCCTGGACTTTTGTTTGTTGGAAGATTTTTAATCACAGTGTCAATTTCATTACGTGTGATTGGTCTGTTCATATTTTCTATTTCTTCCTGGTTCAGTCTTGGAAGCTTATACCTTTCTAAGAATTTGTCCATTTCTTCCAGGTTGTCCATTTTATTGGCATAGAGTTCCTTGTAGTAGTCTCTTAGAATGCTTTGTATTTCTGCGGTGTCTGTTGTAACTTCTCCTTTTTCATCTCTAATATTATTGATTTGAGTCCTCTCCCTCTTTTTCTTGATGAGTCTGACTAAAGGTTTATCAATTTTGTTTATCTTCTCAATGAAGCAGCTTTTAGTTTTATTGATCTTTGCTATTGTTTTCTTTGTTTCTATTTCATTTATTTCTGCTCTGATCTTTATGATTTCTTTCCTTCTACTAATTTTGGGTTTTGTTTGTTTTTCTTTCTCTAGTTCCTTTAGGTGTAAGGTTAGACTGTTTATTTGAGATTTTTCTTGTTTCTTGAGGTAGGAATGTACTGCTACAAACTTCCCTCTTAGACCTGCTTTTGCTGCATTCCATAGGTTTTAGATTTTCACGTTTTCATTGTCATTTGTCTCTAAGTATTTTTTGATTTCCTCTTTGATTTCTTCAGTGATCTCTTGGTTATTTAGTAGTGTATCATTTAGTCTCCATGTGTTTGTGTTTTTTACGTGTTTTTCCTGTAATTGATTTCTAATCTCATAGTGTTGTGGTTGTAAAAGATGCTTGATATGATTTCAGTTTTCTTAAATTTACCAAGGCTTGATTTGTGACCCAAGATGTGATCTATCCTGGAGAATGTTCCATGAGTGCTTGAGAAAAAATTGTATTCTGTTGTTTTGGGATGGAATGTCCTATAAATATCAATTAAGTCCATTTTGTTTAATGTGTCCTTTAAAGCTTGTGTTTCCTTATTTATTTTCATTTTGGATGATTTTTCCATTGGTGAAAGTGGGGTGTTAAAGCCCCCTACTATTATTGTGTTACTATCGATTTCCCCTGTTATGGCTGTTAGCGTTTGCCTTATGTATTGAGATACTCCTATGTTGGCTGCATAAATATTTACAATTGTTATATCTTCTTCTTGGATTGATCCCTTGATCATTATGTAGTGTTCTTCCTTGTTTCTTATAATAGTCTTTATTTTAAAGTCTATTTTGTCTGATATGAGAATTGCTACCCCAGCTTTCTTTTGATTTCCATTTGCATGGAATATCTTTTTCCATCCCCTCACTTTCAGTCTGTATGTGTCCCTAGGTCTGAAGTGGATCTGTTGTAGACAGCATATATATGGGTCTTGTTTTTGTATCCATTCAGTGAGCCTGTGACTTTTGGTTGGAACATTTAATCCATTCACATTTAAGGAGATTATTGATATGTATGTTCCTATTACCATTTTTCTTAATAGAGAAGTTTCTTTACCATTTGTTGTAGATCTGGTTTGGTGATGCTGAATTCTTTTAGCTTTTGTTTGTCTCTAAAGCTTTTGATTTCTCCAGTGATTCTGAATGAGATCCTTGCCAGTTAGAGTAATCTTGGTTGTAGGTTCTTCCCTTTCACTTCTTTAAACATATCATGCCTCTCCCTTCTGGCTTGTAGAGTTTCTGCTAAGAAATCCACTGTTAACCGTATGGGAATTCCCTGTATGTTATTTGTCATTTTTCCCTTGTGTCTTTTAATAATTTTTCTCTGTTTTTAATTTTTGTCAATTTGATTACTATGTGTCTCGGCATGTTTCTCCTTGGGTTTATCCTGCCTGGGACTCTCTGCACTTCCTGGACTTGGGTGGCTATTTCCTTTCCCATGTTAGGGAAGTTTTCAACTATAATCTCCTCAAATATTTTCTCGGGTCCTTTCTCTCTCTCTTCTCCTTCTGGGACCCCTATACTGCGAATATTTGTGTTTTTAATGTTGTCCCAGAGGCCTCTTAGTCTGTCTTTATTTCTTTTCTTTTTTTTTTCTTTCTTCTATTCCGCAGCAGTGAATTCCACCATTCTGTCTTCCAGGTCACGTATCCGTTCTTCTGCCTCAGTTATTCCACTATTGATTGCTTCTAGTGTATTTTTCATTTCAGTTATTGTATTGTTCATCTCTGTTTGTTTGTTCTTTCATTCTTCTAAGTCTTTGTTAAACGTTTCTTTCATCTTCTCTATCTTTCCCTCCATTCTTTTTCTGAGGTCCTAGATCATTTTCACTATCATTATTCTGAATTCTTTTTCTGGAAGGTTGCCTATCTCCACTTCATTTAGTTGTTTTTCTGGGGTTTTATCTTGTTCCTTCATCTGGTACATATCCTCTGCCTTTTCATTTTGTCTGTCTTTCTGTGAATGTGGTTTTCGTTCCATAGGCTGCAGAATTGTAGTTCTTCTTGCTTCTGCTGTCTGCCCTCTGGTGGATGAGGCTATCTCTGTTTTTACTTTTGTATTGAAGTATTTTTGTATTTTTGCACAGAGAAAGCTGTACATAACTGTAATAAGTGTACAACTCAGTGAGTTATCAGAAAGTGAACACATCCATGTGTCCACTGCTGAGGCCAAGAACTATTGCTATTGCTATCCTTAGTGTCTCCCCAGTCACTAACCCTTCCTTCCTCTCCAAAGGCAGCCACTACCCTGAATTCTAAAGCCATAAATTGGTTTTGCCTATTTATGAACTTCAATTAAATAGAATCATACCTTTATTGTAAATTGTAATCATTCCCTTTTTTTTTTTTTTGGCTGCATTGGGTCTTCATTGCTGCGTGCAGGCTTTCTCTAGTTTCAGCGAGCAGGGACTACTCTTCACTGTGGTGTGCAGTCTTCTCATTGTGGTGGCTTCTCTTGTTGAGGAGCATGGGTCCTAGGCACACAGGCTCAGTAGTTGTGGCCCATGGGCTTAGTTGCTCCGTGGCATGCGGGATCTTCCTGGACCAGGGATCGAACCTGTGTCCCCTGCATTGGCAGGCAGATTCTTAACCACTGAGCCACTAGGAAAGCCCCATAAATTGTAATCATTCCTTTATTGTAAAATGATAATTTTCCTTATATCATATTTTCTTCTTTCTTTTCCATATTGTATTCACCTCTCCTTACCTGAAGTCACGTTAGCTGAAACAAATGTAATAAATGAAAACAGATGAGGGAAAATGTATTAGGTAGTCTTTAAAAGCAATATTATCCCCAAGCTACTTCTTTATACATTTCTGTAATTTTTACAATGTATATGCATTGCTTTAAGTTAAAAAAGCAATCATTTTAATATATTTTCTAAAAATTAGATTGAAAAGAGAATTAGAAGACATATTTTTTGAAAACGTTTATTAATTCATTTAATTTGATGGTATACATCAAAAAATAGGAACGAGTAATCAAAACCTATCTTAATTTTACAGGATCCACAGATTTTGGATATTAATGCCGACCAAGACAAAGTACATGTCATGTTGAATGATCTGCAGTCAGTTCTAGATGATCTTCAAAAACGTGCATTTCAATATAAATTGTATCAGAAGAATTTTAAGGTAATGACAGCTCTACACATCTGTTTCTAAAATATGTGCATAGAAATGGCATTGATGCATACGTATTTTCAATAATGTGACTGTAAATATTCAATGTTTGGACACCTATGTGCTAGTCGCTGTGCTGGAACAATCTGAAATACAAAATATGACGTGTTCTCTGCCTTTGAAGTGTTTAAAGATTAGTACACATGTGAGATAAAATATCTTTCTCATTAAAAAGTAATTATGAATTATAGACAAACCCTCAGACCAGGGACTGTAGTTTCTATGTTAAAATGGATGTGAATTTTTAAATGTGGTCAATTAAAACCCCTCTATTCTTTCTTAAATAATATTCAAGTTTCTTTTACATTCATGTGTGTATTATGATTCCATCAATATTGCCTAATTTGCCCTGGTTTGATGTGCCAGTTTGATGAAAGAAGAGAATTTGGCTAAGCCAGGGCAAAGATGGATCCAAAAAGGGTAGGTATAAAAAGCTAAAAGATATGCCTCAAAAAAATGAAGAGAAATGAATGAGAGATATAAGTGCTCTGAACAGCTATTAGAGAGACCAAAAAGAAAAGAAAATAGAAAAGATTCCTAGGATCAAAACCAGAGGGCCACCAGCAATGAGGGAAGGGTTAATCAGTTCCCCAAAAGTTTCAGAGGAGTGCATGGACCTCACATGGGGATGCACCTATCTCTTCCATAGCCCCAAATGGATGGCCAGAAAGTGGTCTGAGGGCTCTGAGTGTCCACTCCAGATCCCAGGGCTTGGTGGAGCAACCTGCAAAATAATGACCTGGCACTAGACAATGCAACTGGTACAATACTTGAGGCAGGAGGTTTGTGCATGAGAGAATTAGGGTTCAAAGTTTTTCCCATATTATTTAACTGACCTGTAAGACAGGAAAGTATGCAGTAGGAAGGGAGCTGTGGCGGAAATATTGCTTGATAAAAGGCTATAACTAGGACTTCCCTGGTGGCGCAGTGGTTAAGAATCCGCCTGCCAATGCAGGGGACACGGGTTCGAGCCCTGGTCTGGGAAGATCCCACATTCCGTGGAGCAACTGGGCCCGTGAACCACAACTACTGAGCCTACGTGTCTGGAGCCTGTGCTCTGCAACAAGAGAGGCCGCGATAGTGAGAGGCCTGCGCACCACAATGAAGAGTGGCCCCCGCTTGCCGCAACTAGAGAAAGCCCTCGCACAGAAACAAAGACCCAACACAGCCAAAATAAATAAATTAATTAATTTTTTTTTAAAAAGGCTATAACTAACAGGTGGGCACTCTTGGGTCAGAAAGAATAGCATTGCTTGAGCCAGAGCCTTAAATAGAACTGTCTCCCTCCTTCCACGTTCCATATCTATACTTTACGATCCTTTAGGATCACCTCATATCAACCTTCCTCTGCAGCTCTCAGTCATTAGCAGGATAGGAGTGAAGGCCTAACTGGCCTAGGAAATCATCTCTAATTCTTAATGAAGTCAAGGCTAGATCCCTAATGTCCGGTAA
Source organism: Balaenoptera acutorostrata (assembly GCF_949987535.1). NCBI lineage: Eukaryota > Metazoa > Chordata > Mammalia > Artiodactyla > Balaenopteridae > Balaenoptera > Balaenoptera acutorostrata. The sequence continues at coordinate 16,299,843 of NC_080075.1, read as the reverse complement.
TGCTAGCCTTGTAAAATGAGTTTGGAAGTGTTCCCACCTCTTCAATTTTTTTGGAAAAGTTTGCGAAATATTGGCGTTAATTCTTTTTTCTCCCCCCAATGTTTGGTAAAATTTACCAGTGAAGTCATCTGGTCCTGGGCTTTTCTGTGCTGGGAGGTTTTTGATTATTCATTCAATCTCCTTACTCCTTATTGGTCTGTTCAGATTTTCTATTTCTTCCTGATTCAGTCTTGGTGGGCAATATGTTTCTAGCAATTTATGCATTTCTTCAAAGGTATACAATTTATTGGCATATACTTATTCAGAGGAGTCTCTTATGATCATATGTATTTCTGAGATGTAAGTTTTTTTTTAGCATCTTTATTGGATTATAATTACTTTACAGTGGTATGTTAGTTTCTGCTGTAAAACAAAGTGAATCAGCTATACATATATCCCCATATCCCCTCCCTCTTGCCTCTCCCTCCCACGCTCCCTATTCCACCCCTCTAGGTAGACAAAAAGTACCGAGCTGATCTCCCTGTGCTATGTGGCTGCTTCCCACTAGCTATTTCTTTTACATTTGTTAGTGTATATATGTCCATGCCACTCTCTCACTTCATCCCAGCTTACTCTTACCCCTCCCCGTGTCCACAAGTCCATTCTCTATGTCTGTGTCTTTATTCCTGTCTGCCCCTAGGTTCTTCAAACCCCCCCCCCTTTTTTTTTTAAGATTCCATATATATGTGTTAGCATACGGTATTTGTTTTTCTCTTTCTGACTTACTTCACTCTGTATGACAGACTCTAGGTCCATCCACCTCACTACAAATAACTCAATGTCATTTCTTTTTATGCCTGAGTAATATTCCATTATATATATATGTCACAACTTCTTTATCCATTCATCTGTCGAAGGACACTTAGGTTACTTCCATGTCATGGCTATTGTAAATAGAGCTGCAATGAGCATTGTGGTACATGACTCTTTTTGAATTATGGTTTTCTCAGGGTATATGCCCAGTAGTGGCATTGCTGGGTCGTACAGCAGTTCTACTCTTAGATTTTAAGGAACCTCCATACTGTTCTCCATAGTGGCTGTATCAATTTACATTCCCACCAACAGTGCAAGAGGGTTCCCTTTTCTCCACACCTTCTCCAGCATTTATTTGTAGATTTTTGATGATGGCCATTCTGACTGGTGTGAGGTGATACCACACTGTAGTTTTGATTTGCATTTCTCTAATGATTACTGATGTTGAGCATCCTTTCATGTGTTTGTTGGCAATCTGTATATCTTCTTTGGAGAAATGTCTATTTAGGTCTTCTGCCCATTTTTGGATTGGGTTGTTCGTTTTTTGATATTGAGCTGCATGAATTGCTTGTATATTTTGGAGATTAATCCTTTGTCAGTTGCTTCATTTGCAAATATTTTCACCCATTCTGAGGGTTGTCTGTTGTCTTGTTTATGGTTTCCTTTGCTGTGCAAAAGCTTTTAAGTTTCCTTAGGTCCCATTTGTTTATTTTTGTTTTTATTTCCATTTCTCTAGGAGGTGGGTCAAAAAGGATCTTGCTGTGATTTATGTCATAAAGTGGTCTACCTATGTTTTCCTCTAAGAGTTTTATAGTGTCTGGCCTTACATTTAAGTCTTTCATCCATTTTGAGTTTATTTTTGTGTATGGTGTTAGGGAGTGTTCACATTTCATACTTTTACATGTAGCTGTCCAATTTTCCCAGCACCACTTATTGAAGAGGCTGTCTTTTCTCCATTGTATATCCTTGCCTCCTTTATCAAAGATAAGGTGACTATATGTGCGTGGGTTTATCTCTGGGCTTTCTATCCTGTTCCATTGATCTATATTTCTGTTTTTGTGCCAGTACCACACTGTCTTGATTACTGTAGCTTTGTAGTATAGTCTGAAGTCTGGGAGGCTGCTCCCTCCAGCTCCGTTTTTCTTTCTCAGGATTGCTTTGGCTGTTTGGGATCATTTTTGTTTCCATACATATTGTGAAATTTTTGGTTCTAGTTCTGTGAAAAATGCCATTAGTAGTTTGATGGGGATTCCATTTAATCTGTTCGTTGCTTTGGGTAGTACAGTCATTTTCACAATGTTGATTCTTCCAATCCAAGAACATGGTATATCTCTCCATCTGTTTGTATCATCTTGAATTTCTTTCATCAGTGTCTTATAGTTTTCTGCATACAGGTCTTTTGTCTCCTTAGGTAGGTTTATTCCTAGGTATTTTATTCTTTTTGTTGCAATGGTAAATGGGAATGTTTCCTTCATTTCTCTTTCAGATTTTTCATCATTGGTGTATAGGATTGCAAGAGATTTCTGTGCATTAGTTTTGTATCCTGCTACTTTACCAAATTCATTTATTAGCTCTAGTAGTTTTCTGGTAGCATCTTTAGGATTCTCTATGTATAGTATCATGTCATCTGCAAACAGTGACAGCTTTACTTCTTCTTTTCCAATTTGGATTCCTTTTATTTCTTTTTCTTCTCTGATTGCTGTGGCTAAAACTTCCAAAACGATGTTGAATAATAGTGGTGAGAGTGGACAACCTTGTCTTTTTGCTGATCTTAGTGGAAATGGTTTCAGTTTTTCACCATTGAGAACGATGTTGGCTGTGGGTTTGTCATATCTGGCCTTTATTATGTTGAGGTAAGTTACCTATGCCTACTTTCTGGAGGGTTTTTATCATAAATGGATGTTCAATTTTGTTGAAATCTTTTTCTGCATCTATTGAGATGATCATATGGTTTTTATTCTTCAATTTGTTAATATGGTTTATCACATTTTTGATTTGCATATATTGATGAATCCTTTCATTCCTGGGATAAACCCTACTTGATCGTGGTGTATGATCCTTTTAATGTGCTGTTAGATTCTGTTTGCTAGTATTTTGTTGAGGAATTTTGCATTAATGTTCATCAGTGATATTGGCCTGTAATTTTCTTTTTTTGTGACATTTTGTCTGCTTTTGGTATCAGGGTGATGGTGGCATCATCGAATGAGTTTGGGAGTGTTCCTCCCTCTGCTATAATTTGGAAGAGTTTGAGAAAGACAGGTGTTAGCTCTTCTCTAAATGTTTGATAGAATTTGCCTGTGAAGCCATCTGGTCCTGGGCTTTTGTTTGTTGGAAGATTTTTTAATCAGTTTCAATTTCAGTGCTTGTGATTGGTCTGTTTATATTTTCTATTTCTTCCTGGTTCAGTCTCAGAAGGTTGTGCTTTTCTAAGAATTTGTCCATTTCTTCCAGGTTGTCCATTTTATGGCATATAGTTGCTTGTAGTAATCTCTCATGATCCTTTGTATTTCTGCAGTGTCATTTGTTGCTTCTCCTTTGTCATTTCTAATTCTATTGATTTGAGTCTTCTCCCTTTTTTTCTTGATGAGTCTGGCTAATGGTTTATCAATTTTGTTTATCTTTTCAAAGAAACAGCTTTTAGATTTATTGATCTTTGCTATCATTTCCTTCATTTCTTTTTCATTTATTTCTGATCTGATCTTTATGATTTCTTTCCTTCTGCTAACTTTGGCTTTCGTTTGCTCTTCTTTCTCTAGTTCCTTTAGGTATAAGGTTAGGTTGTTTATTTGAGGTTTTTCTTGTTTCTTGAGGTAGGATTGTATTGCTATAAACTTCCCTCTTAGAACTGCTTTCACTGCATACCATAGGTTTTGGGTCATCATGTTTTCATTGTCATTTGTTTCTAGGTATTTTTTGATTGCCTCTTTGGTTTCTTCAGTGATCTCTTGGGTATTTAGTCGTGTATTGTTTACCCTCCATGGGTTTGTATTTTTTACAGATTTTTTCCTGTAATTGATATCTAGTCTCATAGTTTTGTGGTCAGAAAAGATCCTTGATATGATTTCAATTTTCTTAAATTTTCCAAGGCTTGATTTGTGACCCAAGGTATGATCTATCCTGGAGAATGTTCCATGAGCACTTGAGAAGAAAGTGTATTGTTTTGTTTTTGGATGGAATGTCCTATAAATATCAATTAAGTCCATATTTTTTTTTCAATTAATTTATTTATTTATTTATTTATTTTTGGCTGTGTTGGGTCTTTATTTCTGTGCGAGGGCTTTCTCTAGTTGTGGCAAGTGGCGGCCACTCTTCATCGCGGTGCACGAGCCTTTCACTATCACAGCCTCTCTTTTTGCGGAGCACAGGCTCCAGACACGCAGGCTCAGTAGTTGTGGCTCATGGACCTAGTTGCTCCACAGCATGTGGGATCTTCCCAGACCAGGGCTCGAACCCATGTCCCCTGCATTAGCAGGCAGATTCTCAACCACTGCGCCACCAGGGAAGCCCCAAGTCCATCTTTTTAAATGTGTCCTTTAAAGCTTGTGTTTATTTATTTTCATTTTGGATTATCTGTCCATTGGTAAAAGTGGGGTGTTAAAGTCCACTACCGTCATTGTGTTACTGTCGATTTCCCCTTTTATGGCTGTTAGCGTTTGCCTTGTGTATTGAGTTGCTCCTATGTTGGCTGCATAAATATTTACAATTGTTATATCTTCTTCTTGGCTTGATCCCTTGATCATTATGTAGTGTCCTTCTTTGTCTCTTGTAATAGTCTTTATTTTAAAGTCTATTTTCTCTGATATGAGAATTGCTACTCCAGCTTTATTTACATTTCCATTTGCATGGAATGTCTTCTTCCTTCCCCTGACTTTCAGTTGGTATGTGTCCCTAGGTCTGACGTGGGTCTCTTGTAGACAGCATATATACAGGTCTTGTTTTTTTATCCATTCAGCCAGTCTATGTCTTTTGGTTGGAGCATTTAATCCATTTACATTTAAGGTATTTATCTATATGTATGTTCCTATTACCATTTTCTTAATTGTTTTGGCTTTGTTATTGTAGGTCTTTTCCTTCTCTTGTGTTTCTTGACCAGAGAAGTTCCTTTAGCATTTGTTGTAAAGCTGGTTTGGTAGTGCTGAATTCTCTTAGCTTTTGCTTGTCTGTAAAGGTCTTAATTTCTCCATTGAATCTGAATGAGATCCTTGCTGGGTAGAGTAATCTTGGTTGTAGGTTTTTCCCTTTCATCATTTTAAATATGTCCTGCCACTCCCTTTTGACTTGCAGAGTTTCTGCTGAAAGATCAGCTGTTAACCTTATGGGGATTCCCTTGTATGTTATTTGTTGCTTTTCCCTTGCTGCTTTTAATATTTTTCTTTGTATTTAATTTTTGATAGTTTGATTAATATGTGCCTTGGCGTGTTTCTCCTTGGATTTATCCTTTATGGGACTCTCTGCACTTCCTGGACTTGACTGACTATTTTCTTTCCCATATTAAGGAAGTTTCAACTCTAATCTCTTCAAATGTTTTCTCAGTCCCTTTTTTTTTTCTCTTCTTCTTCTGGGACCCTTATAATTCGCATGTTGATGCATTTAATGTTGTCCCAGAGGTCTCTGAGACTGTTCTCAATTCTTTTCATTCTTTTTTCTTTATTCTGCTCTACAGTAGTTATTTCCACTATTTTATCTTCCAGGTCACTTATCCATTCTTCTGCCTCAGTTATTCTGCTATTGATTCCTTCTAGAGAATTTTTAATTTCATTTATTGTGTTGTTCATCAGTCTCTGTTTGCTCTTTAGTTTTTCTAAGTCCTTGTTAAACCTTTCTTTTATTTTCTCCATTCTATTTCCAAGACTTTGGATCATCTTTACTATTTTTACTCTGAATTCTTTTTCGGGTAGACTGCCTATTTCCTCTTCATTTATTTGGTCTGGTGGGGTTTTATCTTGCTCCTTCAACTGCTGTGTATTTCTCTCTCTTCTCATTTTGCTTAACTTACTGCATTTGGGGTCTCCTTTTCACAGGCTGCTGGTTCATAGTTCCCATTGTTTTTGGTGTCTGCCCCCAGTGGGTAAGGTTGGTTCAGTTGGCTGTGTAGGCTTCCTGGTAGAGGGGATTGGTGCCTGTGTTCTGGTGGATGAGGCTGGATCTTGTCTTTCTGGTGAGCAGGACCATGTCCTGTTGTGTGTTTTGGGGTGTCTGTGAACTTACTATGATTTTAGGCAGCCTCTCTGCTAATGGGTGGTGTTGTGTTCCTGTCTTGCTAGTTGTTTGGCATTGGGTGTCCAACACTGGAGCTTGCTGGTCATCGAGTGGAGCTGGTTCTTAGCGTTGAGACAGAGATCTCTGGGAGTGCTTTTGCTGATTGATATTAAATGGGGCCGGGAGGTCTCTGGGGGTCCAGTGTTCTGACTCGGCTCTCCCACCACAGAGCCTCATGCCTGACACCCAGCCAGAGGACCAAGACACTGTCAGCCACCTGGCTCAGAAGAAAATGGAGAAAAGAAAGAAAGAAAGCAAGAAAAAGAAAATAAAATAATGTTATTAAAATAAAAAAATTTTTTCAATTATTAAAATTTTTAAAATTAAATAAAGAAGAGAGCAACCAAAGCAATAAACAAATCCACCTATGAAAAGAAGCACTAAAACCTATACTAAAGGAAAAAAAATGTCAAACAGACAGAACCCTAGGACAAATGGTAAAAGCAAACCTATACAGACTAAATCTCCAAAGCATACAGATACACACTCACAAAAAGAGAAATTGGAAAAAATATATATGTATGAAAAACAAAGGAAGAGAGCAACCAAATCAATAAACAAATCTAATGATAGTAAGCTCTATATACTAAACTAAGATAAACATAAAACCAGAAATAAAGTAGATGCAGAAAGCAAACCCCAAGTCTACATTTGCTCTCAAAGTCCACTGCCTCAAATATGGGATGATTTGTTATTTATTCAGGTATTCCACAAATGCAGCATACATCAAGTTGATTGTGGAGATTTAATCCACTGCTCCTGAGGCTGCATGGAGAAATTTCCCTTTCTCTTCTTTGTTCCCACAGCTCCTGGGGTTCAGTTTTGGATTTGGCCCCACCTCTGCATGTAGGTCACCCTCTGGCATCTGTTCTTTGCCCAGACAGGAGGAGGTTAAAGGAGCGGCTGATTAGGGGGCTCTGGCTCACTCAGGCCTGCGGGAGGGAGGGGTACAGAATGCAGGGCAAGCCTGTGGTGGCAGAGGCCTGCCTGATGTTGCACCAGCCTGAGGCATGACGTGTGTTCTCCCGGGGAAGTTGTCCCTTGATCACCAGACCCTGGCAGTGGCGGGTTGCACAGGCTCCCAGGAGGGGAGGTGTGGATAGTGACCTGTTCTTGTACACAGGCTTCTTGGTGGCTGCAGCAGCAGCCCTAGTGTTTCATGCCCATCTCTGGGGTCTGCATTGATAGCCGCAGCTCTTGCCCATCTCTGGAGCTCATTTAGGCAGTGCTTTGAATCCCCTCTCCTCGTGCACCCCAAAACAATGGTCTCTTGCATCTTAGGTAGTCCCAGACTTTTTCCCAGACTCCCTCCTGGCTAGCTGTGGCACACTAGCCCCCTTCAGCCTGTGTTCACACAGCCAACCCCCGTCCTCTCCCTGGGATCTGATCCTGAAAGCCCAAGCCTCAGCTCCCAGCCCCCACCCACCCCAGCGCATGAGCAGACAAACCTCTCAGGCTGGTGAGTGCTGGTCAGCACTGATCCTCTGTGCAGAAATCTCTCCACTTTGGCCTCTGCACCCCTGTTGCTGTGCTCTCCTCTGTGGCTCCAAAGCTTCCTCCCATCCCATGCCCCGTCTCCACCAGTGAAGGGGTTTCCTAGTGTGTGGAAACTTTTCCTCCTTCACAGCTCCCTCCCAGAGGTGCAGGTCCCGTCCCAATTCTTTTGTCTCTGTTTTGTCTTTTTTCTTTTGCCCTACCCGGGTACGTGAGGAGTTTCTCACCTTTTGGGAAGTCCGATGTCTTCTGCCAATGTTCAGTAGGTGTTTTGTATGAGTTGTTCCACATGTAGATGTATTTTTGATGTATTTGTGGGGAGGAAGGTGATCTGCACGTCTTACTCCTCTGCCATCTTGAAGGTCCCCCTGAGGTGTAAATTTTAATGTCTCCTCTTTCATTTCTGATTTTATTTCCTTGAATCATCTCTATTTTTTTCTTAGTCTAGCTAAAGGTTTGTTTATCTTTCCAGAAAAAAAAGCTCTTAGTTTCATTGATCTTTTCTATTGCTTTTCTGTTCTCTATTTTTTTTTCCACTCTGATCCTTGTTATTTCCTTTCTTCTGCTAACTCTGGGCTTAGCTTGTTCTCCTTTTCTAGCTCTTTGTTGTGTAAAGTCAAGTTGTTTATTTGAGATCTTTCTATTTTCTTAATATATCCATTTATTACTATAAACTTCCCTCTCAGAACTACTTTTGCAGCATCTCATAGGTTTTGGTGTGCTGTGTTTCCATTTTCATTTGTTTCAAGATATTTATTTTTATTTCCCTTTGATTTCCTCTATAACCCATTGGTTGTTCAGGAGTGTGGTGTTTAGTTTCCAAATATTTGTAAAATTTCCAGCTTTCCTCTTGTTGTTGATTTCTATTTTCATACCATTGTGGCTGGAAAAGATAATATGATTTCAGACTTCTTAAACTTGTTAAGATTTGTTTTGTGGCCTATCATATGATCTATCCTGGGGAATGTTCTGCATGCACTTGAAAAGAATGTGTATTTTGCTGCTGTTGTATGGAATGTTTAAAGCCCCAGCTTATTGCAAAGCTCACAGTTTCTATGCAACCAACTTCCTGGAGATTTTCCCACCTCCAAGGCATGAAAATAGCTTCTTCAGATTTTCTTGTAACCTTTCTCTGTCTAGGGTTCATATACAGTCCACTGGGTTAGAAATAGGTGAGAAACTAGGCTGTTTGCTCCATCTCTAATCTCCCCATTCCCTCCACCAACTACCACACAAACATTCTCTCCCTCTTCTATCATCTAAGATATAAGCCCTAAAGGATATCATTGCCTCTAAAGACTCATCTGTTTACCCAATAGACCAGACAGGTATATACATGTATGATCCAACTTGAGAAAGAATGCCCTTAGCATTCTTGTAATATTTGTGTCTTTGGAAAATTTCTAAGTTCTAAGGAAATATAAAGAATTATATTTTGTCACTCAAATAGAAATCTGAATATACATGGGGTTTTGTGATTTGTTTTTTCATTGTTTCTGTCTCTCCTTTTCGTTTCCCATTTAGGTCCCACCCATATTCTGCTAAGGTGTCACTGTATCAAAAATTACTGAAAGGAAGATAACATAAGATCTCTATATCAGAAAATTAACTAGTACATTTTGCTTATTATATTTTAAAAGGTAGAAGTGCCCAAGTTTGAAGCTTTGGAAGAAGTTAGTGCTGAATTGAAGCTCAAACAATTGCTCTGGGATTCTTTATCTGAATGGGATCAACTCCAACAAGAATGGTTAAAGGTAAAAAATTTAAAAAAAAAACCCTCTCAATTCTTAAATCATTTTTGTATTATTTAACCTTAGAATACTAATAGTATGAATTATAGTTTTTTAAAAAAATAAGCTGGTATATTCTTAATTTCAGTAAAACATGCAATGTTATTTTATGGGAATTATTATCAGCTTTCTGGTGAAATGCACAAAGGTCTTTCTGCCACACAAGTCTTTAAGTACCACAGAGAAGACTACATTATTGTAAGGCAGGTTTCTCAGGTCCTCCAAATAAGATAGCTAAATGAAGGAAGCATCAAAGCACCTCACTGCATGGCATTTAACTTCTTTGTGGTTTCTGAACACAATGTTGTCCCGACACACTACAGCCAAGTGTTATTAAGGATTGTAGGATTTTATTCGTGATCTACACACATTAGATTTCTGTTAGCCTAGGTTCTGTTCTTACTGTCCTTTTTTTTTTTTTTTTTTTTTTAAAGAAAGCCATTTTTTCCCTGTGATAGAATAGAATCCCAGTAATGAGATCCAGGATCTTCCCTTGAGAGCTCAATAGTAAATTCTAGTAATAGTAAATTAGGGGGCCAGGTATCATAGGGCTTGGTTTTTAGGGTCTACCCTTGTGTTCAAACCTTAACAAATGTCAACCCTCTAGGAGGCAGAATAGATGACCATCTGTTCTTTCAAGTGTGATATGGACATGTTAGAAATACCATCAACTTCACAAATATTGTTTTACACTTGCTTGTTCAGCTTCTCTATGCTGGTGCCTATAATTAGAAGTCATATATCTGGGCACAGTGACACAAGAATGTTTCCCAGATAATGTTCTAGGTACAGTAGATACCAGTGGAGAATAAAAAGGACAAAGTCCAAACCCTCACAGAATTTACCTTTTGGTGGAGAAAGTGGAAAACAAGCAAACATGTATATACTATTATATCAGAGAATTTTAAGTGCTTTTGTATAACTCATTTATCACTTATCTCAGAAGTAGAAAATGCTCCTGAATAGTAAAGAAGAAGCTTAGAGAGTTTTCTGATTACCACCATAGATTAGAGCAGTTGCTTCTAAAGTGGGACAAATTTACCATAGGAAGTATACAAAAAGACCCATTAGGGAGCAAAAAGAAAATGTTGAATCCAGAAAAAAAAATGAATGTTTATAAATTTTCTTTTTTTAAAATTGAGGCATATTTGACATGTTAGTTTCAGGTGTAAAATATAATGATCCAATATTCCTGTATATTGCACAGTGATCACCACAATAAGTTTAGTTAACATTTGTTGCCACACATAGTTACAAAAATTTTTTTCTTATGAGAACATTCAAGATCTATTCTCTTAGCAGCTTTCAAATATGCAATACAGTATTATTAACTATAGTCACCATGCTGTACATTACATTCCCATGATTTATTTATTTTATAACTGGAAGTTTGTACCTTTTGACCTCCTTCACTTATTTCACGCACCCACCCCCCTCCTCTGGAAACTACCAATTTGTTCTGTTTTAGTTGTTTTGTTTTGTTTTGTTTTAGGTTCTACATATGAGTTATTTTGTTGTTTTGTTTGCTTTTGCATTCCACATACAAGTGAGGTCATATGGTATTTGTCTTTCTTTGTCTGACTTATATCACTTTACATAAAGCCCTCATCATCCATCCATGTTGTCGAAAATGGCAAGGTTTCATTCTTTTTATGGCTGAATAATAGTCTATTGTATACATATACTACATTTTCTTCATCCATTCATCCATTGATGGACACTTAGGTTGTTTCCATTTCTTGGCTATTGTAAATAATGCTGCTATGAACTTGGGTGTCTGTATATCTTTTTGAATCAGTGTTTTTGTTTTCTTAGGATAAATAATCAGAAATGGAATTGCTGAATCATATGGTAGTTCTATTTTTAATTTTTTGAGGAATCTTAATACTGTTTTCCATATGGCTGTTGTGCCAATTTACATTTCTGCTAGCAATGCACAAGTGTTCCTTTTTCTCCACATCTTTGCCAACACTGGTTCTGTTTTGTCTTTCTGATACTAACCATTCTAACAGGAGTGAGGTGGTATTTCATTGTGGTTTTGATTTTAATTTCCCAATGATTAGTGATGTTGAGCATTTTTTCATGTACCTGTTGGACATCTGTTACGTCTTCTTTGGAAAAAATGTCTATTCAGATCCTCTGCCCTCTTTTTAATGAGGTTGTTTTTCTGTTATTGAGTTCTTTATATATTCTGGATATTAACCACTTATCAGATATATAATTTGCAAATATTTTCTCCCATTAAGTATAGGTTTCCTTTTCATTTTGTTCATGCTTTCCTTTGCTGTGCAGAAGCTTTTTAGTTAGATGTAGTTGCTTATTTTACTTTTGTTGCCTTTTCTTTTGGTGTCAAATCCAAAATATTGTTGCCAAGACCCATCTCAAGAAGCTTATTGCCTATATTTTCTTCTAGGAGTTTTTAGGTTTCAGGTCTTAGATTCAAATCTTTAATTCATTTTGAGTTATTTTTGTGTGTGGTCCAGTTTCATTCCTTTGCCTCTAGCTGTCCAATTTTCCCAACACCATTTATTGAGAAGACTGTCCTTCCCCCATTGTATATTCTTGACTCCTTTCTTGTAAATTAATTGACCATATATGTGTGGGTTTATTTTTGGGCTTTCTATTCTGTTCCATTAATCTATGTGTCTGTTTTTGTACCAGTACTATGCTGTTTTGATGACTATAACTTTGGATAGTTGGTGAAATCAAGGAGTTGACACCTCCATTTTTATTCTTTCTCAAGATTGCTTTGGCTTTTCTGGGTCTTTTGTGGTTCCATACACATTTTAGGATTGTTTGTTGTATTTCTGTGAAAAATACCGCTGGAATTTTGATAGGGATTGTATTGAATCTGTAGATTTCTTTAGGTGGTATAAACACCTTAACAATATTAATTCTTCCAATCCATGAGCATGGGATATCTTTTCATTTTTACAAATTTTCTATTACCATCAATCTATATGCCCATCTGACATAATATATGTGTACGCTTACATGTTTATGTAACTGAGAAATATATTTATAAATACATGCATACATTGGAGTGTATGTTTAAATCAGTTATATTAAAGGGCTACATGATCAAATAATAGGAGACTACTTGGTGAGACATTTCTAGGTCACAAGAGTAAAAATTAGCTATTTGTAACTTTACAATGGTTGGCCCTCTGGAATAAATTACAGGGATTGCAATACTGCATTTGGTGATATGGGAGAAAAAGACATGAAAGTAATAAACAAACAATGCCTGATATACTATTAGAAATCTTAATAAGTAGAGCCATTTCCAAAATATAGAGTCAACTTGGTTTAACAACATAGTTATCAAAAAATGTGAGTAGAGTAAAAAAATTTTACTATTTCAAGTTTGCCTTTTATCATATGTCTTAACTTCTTTGTTTTCCCCCCAATTTTCATAGTCAAAATTTGACTGCCTGGATCCAGAATTTCTAAACAGTCAAGTTTCTAAATATGCCAAATTTGTGACTCAATTGGAAAAAGGCTTGCCACCCAACAGTGTAGTGCCCCAGCTAAAAAGTAAGGTGGAAAAAATGAAAGAAAAGGTAAGTTTAGTAGAAATTATTTCCAAAACTCCAGGTCAATCAGTTACTACTTGATGCTAATGAGACCAAAGCCAGGAATTCTTCCCTGTTTAAATTAGTCAGCTTTGCAGAGAGAAGAAACAACAGAAAAATTCAGCTACTATATTGCAGAGGCATAGACTGCATCCCTCTCCTCAACTGGCCAAATCATGCAATTGAATTGTATGAGAATTCTAGTTGTTTCTCATTCTCACCAGCACTTGTTATCAATAGGGAGTTTATTTATTTGGTTTGGTTTGGTTTTAATTTTAACTGTTCTAATAAATGTGTAGTACTGTCTCATAATGGTGATGATTTACATTTTTCTAATGATTAGTGATGCTGAACATCTTTTCTCATGTCCATTTGCCATCCATCTACCTTCTTTGCTGAAATGTCTGTTTGAATATTAGCCCAATTTTTAATTGAGTTGTTTGTTTTGTTATTAGTGAGTTTTCAGAGTTCTCTTTTTTTTGGAATTTTAAAATCTATATTTTATTTAATTTTTGACATATAGAGAACAGTGTCCATTGGCAACAATGATCCTTGTTCATTCATTCTTCTGTTGACTATCAAATAGTAATTAAATAGTACTCACAAAGTAATGGTAAAAGAGACTACCAGCTTGAAAATTTGTAACACAAATGATATTTGACACACCAAAAAGTTTTTATACATTTTACACAGCAGAAGTTTTTAGAATTTACATTCTAAAGACATTAGGGTCTAACAATTCATAGAAGAACAGCAAAGGTTTTTTTTAATTTTTATTTTATATTGGAGTATAGTTGATTAGCAGTGTTGTGTTATATAGTCATGATATAAGTCCTTTTTCAAATATGTAACTTGAAAATAGTTTTCCCTGTCAGTGGCTTGTCTTTTTAGTCCCTAAACAGTGACTTTCACAGAACAAAAGGCTTAAATTGAAAAAAGTCCAAGTAATATTTTTTTCTTTTACAGATTATCTTTTTAGTATAGAATCTAAAAACTTTTGCCAAACCTAAAGGTCACACAGAGTTTCTCCTGTATTTTCTTCTGGAAGTTTTTTAGTGTTCCTTTTTTTTAAAATTAAAGTATATGATTTATTTTGAGTTATTTACATTTTTACATATGGATATTCAGTTGATCCAGAACCATTATTTGAAAAGAGTATTCTTTCTCCATTGTTTACCTTTGCATCTTTGTCAAAAGTCAGCTGACTATATTTTTTAGTCTGTTTCTGGACTCTCTATTCTGTTTGGTTGTTCTGTAAGTCTATTCTTTCACCAATACCATGCTCTCTTGATAATAACTACAGCTAGTAAGTCTTGAAATCAGGTAGTGTTAAGTTCTCCAACTTGTTCTTCTTTTTCACAATTTTGTCGATTCTAATTCCTTTACCTTTTCATGTAAATGTTAGAATAGCTTATCATATGTATAAAGAATTGCTGGGATTTTAGGTGGACTGTGTCAAATCAATAGATCAATTTCCAGAGAATTGACATCTTAACAAGATTGAATTTTCTAATCTGTTACCTGCCTATCCCTTTATTTAGTTAGGTCTTCTTTTATTTCTTTTCATTAACATTTTGTAATTTTCAGTGTACAGATTTTGCACATATTTTGTTAGATTTAAAACTAAGTATTCTCTTATGTTATCTTAAATTTCATTGTTTTTCATTTCAAATTCTAAGTGTTCATTGCTGGTATGTAGGAATACTATTGACCTTTGTATATTGATCTTATAGCCTGTGATCTTAATAAATTCACTTTTTAATTTTAGGAGATTTTTGTACATTATTCAGAATTTTCAACGTAGAAAATGATTTCAACTGTGAATAAAGACAATTTTATTTCTTCCATTACAATCTGTGTGCCTTTTATTTCTTTTTCTTGCCTTGTTGCACTGGCCAGGATTTCCTGTATGATATTGAATAGGAGTGGTGAGAGAAAACATCCTTATCCTGTTCCGTATCTTAGAGGGGAAATATTCAGTCTCTTTTTAAGTATGACGTTTGTTAGTCAAATTTTTTTATAGATGCCCTATATTAAGGTAACAAAGTTTCATAGTTTCCTTAGAGGTTTCTTTTTTTTATCATAGATGGGTGTTGATAATTATCAAATGATTTTTCTATGCCTATGATCATATGGTTTTTCTTCTTTAGTCTATTAACATGGTGAATTACATCTATCAATGGTCAAATGTTGAAGCAGGCTTGAATTCCTGAACTGAACCTCACTTGGGTCATGATGTACTATACTCTTTTATATTGCTGGATTCAAATTACTAATATTATTTGAGGATGTTTTTGTGCCTATATTCATGAGGGACATTGATCTTTAGTTTTCCTTTCTTGTAACATCATTGTGTGGTTATGAGGTAATACTGCCTCATAAAATGAGTTGGGGAGTATTCCTTCCTCTTCTATTTTCTGCAGGAGATTATACAGAATTAGTATTATTTTTCATTTAGATGTTTGGTAGAATTCAAGAGTGAAACTATCTGAGCTTGAAGTTTTCTCTTTTGGAGGGATTTTAACAAAAAAATTGAATTTCACTAATACAATTTGAATTATGCAGGTTATCTATTTCTTCTTGAGGGGACTTTATAGTGTATCTTCCAAGGAAATGGTCCATTTAATCCAAATTGTTGAATTTATTAGACATAGAGTTTATCATAATATTTCCTTATTATCCTTTTAAAGTCTGTGTGATCCATAATGATGTCCCCTTTTTCATTGCTGATACTGGCAATTTGTATTTTCTCCCTTTCTTTCTTGGTTTGTCCTGCTAGTCATTTATCACTTTGACCTTTTCAAAGAGCCAGCTTTGGGGTTGATTGATATTCTTTATAGTTTTTATGTTTTCCATTTCACTGATTTCTCCTCTAATCTTTATTATGTCCTTTCTTCTTCTTGCTTTACATTCAATTATTTATTTCTTCAAAATTTCTTATGGTGGAAGCTTAAGTTGCTGATTTGAAACTTTTCTTCTTTTCTAATATAAGCATTTAATGCTATAAATTTCTGTCTAGTCACTGCTTTAGCTGAATCTTGTGAATTTTGATATATTGTATTTTTATTTTAATTTAGTTCAAAATATATTTTAATACTCCTGAGACTTCTTATTTGATATATGGCCTATTTAGAAGAATGTTGTTTATTATTAAAATATTTGGAGATTTTCAAGATATCTGTTACTGATTTGAACTTTAATTCTATTATATTCCAAAAATATACTTTTATGATTTCTGTCCTTTTAATTTGTTGAGATTGGCTTTATGACCCAAAATATGGTCTATTTTGGTACGTCTTCTATATACACTTGAGAAGAATGTGTATTCTGCTATTGCTCAGTGAGTCAATTTGGCTGATGGTAGTGTTCAGATCATCTGTATCCTTACTGATTTTCTGCCTACTTGTTCTGTTAGTTACTCAGAGAGGAATGTTGAAATGGCCAACTATAATTGTGCATTTGTCTAATCCCCCTTATGTTACATCAATTTTTGCCTCATTTATTTTTAAATAAACTCTTTATTTTAGAATCATTTTAGACTTTCAGAAAACTTACAACAGAAATATAGAGGTTTCCCATATGCCCTGAATCCAGTTTCCTCTACTGTTAACATATTACATTAGTATGATACATTTGCCACATCTAATGAAACAATGTCACTATATTATTATTAAAGTCCATATTTTATCTGAATTTTCTCATTTTTATCTAATGTCCTTTCTCTGTCCCAGGATCCTTTCCAGGATAAACATTACATTTAGATGTCTTGTCTTCTTAGGCTCCTTTAGACGGTGACAGATTCTCAGACTTTTCTTGTTTATTATGATCTTGATAGTTCTGAGAAATACTAGCCAGGTATTTTATAGAATGTCTGTCAATTTGGGGTTGTCTGGTGTTTTTCTCATGATTAGACTGGGGTTATAGATTCTTGCAAGGAAGACCACAGGGGTAAAGTATTATTATTATCACATCTTATTAAAGATACATGCTATCAACATGACTTTTCACTAATGATATTAAGCTTGATCACATGACTGAAGTAGCATTTTTCCCCACTATAAAATTACTACCCAACTTTCCATACTGTATTCTTTGAAAGGAAGTCTCTATGCAAAGCCTACATTTAAGGGGTGAAGTTATGTTCTCCCTCATTGCTTCCAGCAGTAACATATCCTTTGTCCAGATCTTGGGTTTTAATACCATTTTCCATAAAATGAATCAGAGATCCTTATAGAAATGGCTGATTCTAGGGATGAGTCAGAGAATATACAAGATGAACCTGGAGCATCCTCTGGTGCCAGAAAGTAAGGAAGTCTCAAAAAACAAAATGACGGACAAACCCACAGCCAATATCGTCCTCAATGGTGAAAAACTGAAACCATTTCCACTAAGATCAGGAACAAGACAAGGTTGCCCACTGTCACCACTATTATTCAACATAGTTTTGGAAGTTTTAGCCACAGCAATCAGAGAAGAAAAAGAAATAAAAGGAATACAAATCAGAAAAGAAGAAGTAAAGCTGTCACTGTTTGCAGATGACATGATACTATACATAGAGAATCTTAAAGATGCTACCAGAAAACTGCTAGAGCTAATCAATGTATTTGGTAAAGTAGCAGGATACAAAATTAATGCACAGAAATCTCTGGCATTCCTATACACTAATGGTGAAAAACCTGAAAGTGAAATTTAGAGAACGCTCCCATTTACCATTGCAACAAAAAGAATAAAACATCTAGGAATAAACCTATCTAAGGAGACAAAATACCTGTATGCAGAAAACTATAAGACACTGATGAAAGAAATTCAAGATGATACAAACAGATGGAGAGATATACCCTGTTCTTGGATTGGAAGAATCAACATTGTGAAAATGACTATACTACCCAAAGCAATCTACAGATTCAATGCAATCCCTATCAAACTACAACTGGCATTTTTCACAGAACTAGATCAAAACATTTCACAATTTGTATGGAAACACAAAAGACCCCGAATAGCCAATGCAATCTTGAGAAAGAAAAAAGGAGCTGGAGAAATCAAGCTCCCTGACTTCAGACTATGCTACAAAGCTACAGTAATCAAGACAGTATGGTACTGGCACAAAAACAGAAATATAGATCAATGGAACAGGATAGAAAGCCCAGAGATAAACCCACGCACATATGGCCACCTTATTTTTGATAAAGGAGGCAAGAATATACAATGGAGAAAAGACAGCCTCTAAAATAAGTGGTGCTGGGAAAACTGGATAGCTACATGTAAAAGAATGAAATTAGAACACTCCCTAACCCTATACACAAAAATAAACTCAAAATGGATTAAAGACCTAAATGTAAGGCCAGACACCATCAAACTCTTAGAGGAAAACATAGGCAGAACACTCTATGACATACATCACAGCAAGATCCTTTTTGACCCACCTCCTAGAGAAATGGAAATAAAAACAAAAATAAACAAATGGGACCTAATGAAACTTAAAAGCTTTTGCACAGCAAAGGAAACGATAAACAAGACCAAAAGACAACCCTCAGAATGGGAGAAAATATTTGCAAATGAAGCAACTGACGAAGGATTAATCTCCAAAACATACAAGCAACTCTTGCAGCTCACTATCAAAAAAACAAACAACCCAATCCAAAAATGGGCAGAAGACGTAAATAGACATTTCTCCAAAGAGGATATACAGATTGCCAACAGACACATGAAAGAATGCTCAACATCATTAATCATTAGAGAAATGCAAGTCAAAACTACAATGAGATATCATCTCACACCGGTCAGAATGGCCATCATCAAAAAATCTACAAACAATAAATGCTGGAGAGAGTGTGGAGAAAAGGGAACCCTCTTGCACTGTTGGTGGGAATGTAAATTGATACAGCCACTATGGAGAACAATATGGAGGTTCCTTAAAAAACTAAAAATAGAACTACCATATGACCTAGCAATGCCACTACTGGGCATATACCCTGAGAAAACCATAATTCAAAAAGAGTCATGTACCACAATGTTCATTGCAGCTCTATTTACAATAGCCAGGACATGGAAGCAACCTAAGTGTCCATCAACAGATGAATGGATAAAGATGATGTGGCACATATATGCAATGGAATATTACCCAGCCATAAAAAGAAACGAAATTGAGTTATTTGTAGTGAGGTGGATGGACCTAGAGTCTGTCATACAGAGTGAAGTAAGTCAGAAAGAGAAAAACAAATACCGTATGCTAACACATATATATGGAATCTAAAAAAAAAAAAAAAAAGGTCATGAAGAACCTAGGGGCAGGATGGGAATAAAGACACAGACCTACTAGAGAATGGACTTGAGGATATGGGGAGGGGGAGGGGTAAGCTGGGACAAAGTGAGAGAGTGTCATGGACATATATACACTACCAAATGTAAAATAGACAGCTAGTGGGAAGCAGCCTCATAGCACAGGGAGATCAGCTCGGTGCTTTGTGACCACCTAGAGGGGTGGGATGGGGAGAGTGGGAGGGAGGGAGACGTAAGAGGGAAGAGATATGGAAATATATGTATATGTATAACTGATTCACTTTGTTATAAAGCAGAAACTAACACACCATTGGAAAGCAATTATATGCCAATAAAGATATTTTATAAAAACATGAAAAAAATTTAAAAAATAAAAAATAAAATAGAATAGATTCTCTATCGTTGGTGAAAAAAAGAAGAAAAAAAGTGACGAGTTATATTTAAGAGACACAGAAACCAAGTGAAAGAATTTTCGATGGCCCAAGTTGTAATGATTTGACCAAACAATAAATAATACAATATTGTGTTATAACCCAAATTATAAAATAAATATCCATGAGTTCATATTGACATAAGTAAGTAACTGAGTGGATGAATAGATAGATAAATAGGTAGATAGATAGACAAAGGATAAAAGACAAATCCTCTATAAAGAAAAATTCCAAATAACTTATGAGGATACTACATCTCAAGACAGTGGAGCTTTATTTATTTTGATCCTCCGTTGTTAGGTGTATTCACACTTAGTATTGCTATTTCTTCTTGGAGAATTGACCCTCTTATCATTTATATATTTTCCCTCTTTATTTTTTATAAGATTTCTTCTTCTGAAGTCTGCATTATCTGAAATTAATATAGTTAGTATATATTTCTTTTAGAGTTTTCTTGATATTACTTTCTCCATTTTTTCACTTTTAACTTTTCTATGTCTTTAAAGTATTTCTTGGACAGCATAAAATAGGTTCCTGCTTTTCTATCCAATCTGCTTTTTAAAAGTCTTTTAAATGACATGTTTAGACCATTAATATTTAGAATATTATTTATATGGTTGGATTAAAATTGTCATCATGCTGGTTTTTTATTTGTTTGTTGTTTCTTTTTTCCTCTTTTTCTTTCCTCTCTTGATTTAATTGTATAGGTTTTATGATTCCATTTTATCTTCTCTATGGAGTTATTATTCATACTTCATTAAAGCAATTTTTAGTGGTTGTCCTAGATTTAAAATATAGATTTTCAGTTAATCCAAATCAACCTTCAAATAATATTATACTGCTTCATGTATAGTGTAAAGAGTTTATAATACCATACTCCCAATCCTCCCTCTCATCCTTTGTATTAATGTTGTCATGTATTTTACTTTTATATGTAGTATAAACACTACATGTTGCTACTATTTTTGTTTTTTATAGTTACCTTTTAGGAGAATAAAAATAGGAAATGAAATTTATTTTACATCTATTCCATGTCCAGTGTTCTTCATTTCTTTGTATGGATCAAAGTTTCTGACTCATAGCATATTCATTCTGCCTGAAGAACTTCCTTTAATATTTCTTACTGAGTAGGTATGCTAACAAGGAATTCCCCAAATTTTTGTTTTGAGAAAGTCTTTATCCTTTATTTTGAATGATATTTTCACTGGTATATAATTCTGAGTTGGCAGATTTTGTTTTTTCTTTCAACAATGTAAAAGTATCCTTTTGTTATCTTTTTACTTGCATGATTTCTGACAAGAAGTCTGCTGTAGTTCTTATCCTTGTTCTTCTGTAGATAATATGTATTTTTTGTCTGGCTGCCTTCAAATTTTTCTCTTTTTCTTGGTTTCTTGCAGTATGAAATGTGATATGCCTGCGTGTATGTTATTATTGTTTACCATTTATATTTATCCTGCTTGATGTTCTCAGAGTTTCTTGGATCTCTGGTTTTGTGTCTGCCTTTAATTTTGAAAAAAATTGCAGCCATTATTTCTTTGATATCTCTTCTGCTGTGTTTTCTATCTCTCTTATCCTTCTGGGATTTCTATTACATGTATGTCAGACCATCTGATATTGTACCAAGCTCATGGATATTCTGTTCTAGGTTTGGGGGGAGGGGGCAGGGGAGCGTTTCGCTGTTTTTTCTCATTGTGTATGAGTTTGGGTAATTTCTACCCACTTACCTTCAAATTCACGGATTCCTTGGCTGTGTTCATCTCATCAAAGACATTCTTTGTATCTGTTACTGTCTTCCTCATTTCTAACATTTCCATTTGATTTTTAATTATAGTTTCCATCATTTCATTGACATTTCCCATCTGATCTTGCATTTTGTCTACCTTTTCCATTAGATCCATTAACATATTAATCACAATTAGTTTAAGTTCTATCTGTTAATTCCAACACATGTATCAGATTTGAGTGTGATTCTGATTAATTTTGTATCTTTTTGGATGTATGTTTGCCTTGCCCTTTCACATACTTCTTAAATGTTTGTTGAAATCCAGACATCTTATGCAGAACAGTAGATACTGAAGTAAATAATTTTTGTGCCTGGAAATGATAATGGCTTTCCTTCTACTTGGCCTTCTGTGTGGCATGTTATATTAAATCTGGTTAGAAATTCGACTAGATTTGAAGTTTGATGTTGCTGTGGTTGCCCTCAGTATACCACAGTATTCAAATTGTTCTAGTGATACCTTGTGTTTGGTTTGGTCTGGTTTGCCAAAGGTCATTTTTTCAATTGCTGTTTTCCCTGACCTTGGGTCATTCTTTCATTTTATGCCCAGAGAAAATCTGTATCTTGCAGCTTTCCACTCTCTATTCCACTGTTATTTTTACTCAGTACTTGTTAGCCTGGTGGAAGAAGCGAGGAGGGATATTCCCTCGTGTTCTGATTAAGTTTCTATCCTAACAAAGCACTGTGTTCCTTGTTTGCAAAATTCTGAGCTTCACAGTTGTTCCTGCCCCTCCTCCAGCTTTAGTAATAAGCTTAGAATGTATTTCTGTCCCTCCTCCATGGGTGGAGCTTTTTTTTTTTTTTCCTGTTCTGTTTCTCCAGTTATGTACAGATACCTACAATGAGTTATCACCAATGCCTTAAGGTAATAATTTTTGTTGTTCCATAGGGAAGGTAGGAGAGATTGGTTGGTTAGAGTTACAGAAGTGGCAACTGTTTTCCTCCCTCAGCCAGCGCCATAAGATAAGCTTTCTTAGGATTCTTCCCAATCTTCTCTGTGAACACCTCTATATTTGTAGCCCCCAGGGACTTCACACTCTCATGCTACCCTACATTCAGTCTTAGCAACTTATTTTTAAAATTCAGCAACATCTTCTAACTAGTTTAAATGGCAACCGAAGGCATCTCTCCTTGGTAAGCAAATTCTCAGGTCCTGTTTCTTGCTGTGGAGAAAACTGTGGGTACCAGTGTCTCTTCAAATTTTGACTTAGTTGGTTTCCCTGCAGCCTCACTTTTCTGATGGGTTCAATACAAGTCATTAACTTGCAGTTTGTGCAGATTTTTCTTTGTTGTAAGAGTGTCATTGGTGTTCTTTCCAGCTCTTTATGTGCCCAAATTGAAACCAGAAGCCTTGGGCTGTTTTTAAGATAAAAAGGATGGTGTCTCTGAGAGTGTTTTGTTTTCCAGCTTCCAGTTATCATTAACCTGAGGAACCCAACTCTGAAGCCTAGACATTGGGCAGCTATTGAACAAACAGTTGATGCCACCCTAGTAGACCTTGACATTCCATTAACCTTGGAGAAGCTCTCTGAGTTGCATGTTTTTGACTTTGGCCGAGAAATCCAAGACATTTCTGGACAGGCTTCCGGAGAAGCTGCCTTAGAAACAGTTCTTAAAAAGGTAAACCTGAAAAATGTGTATTCTGAAGATTAGGGAATGTAAAGGTTTTCATATTCAATGAGATCATCAACTTTTGTTTTATCTGAATGGGTTTTTCAACATTGCAGCTTTCACCCTCTCATTATCAGTTATCCTTCTGCTGTTTCCTTACATTTATATCATTATTATTGTTATCACCTCTATAAATATCTTCTTTCTGCTTAGCTTATAATCCAACAGGAACTTGATGGCAACAAATTTGCATGCTTTATATAAAGAACCGCATACCAAGGAAGATCTCTTATGCCAAAATACATTATCTTTCGAACTTACATACTAGAGAAGACTAACTATACAAAATGCTTCAAAAGCACATTGAGAAGATTTCTCTACTTAGGATATTTAAACTCCTTACCCAAAAACACACATCTTCCAACCATCTATGTAAAAAGAATTTTTTTCTTTTAATTAAAGCATGAAGTGGGAGGGAATACACATTAAAGTATCACAAATTATTCATATGTTTTAATGTTATTCAATAAAATTAAGCAAATCTTTGTCATCTAACCTAGAAGATTTTAAGAATTTTAAAGGCAGGAGGAGATTAGGATAATTATGGAGTTTTCACTTATTTCATTCCACATGCATTTATCAAGTACCTACACACAAATTAATTGAGCTATCCTAAGACTTGAACTATTTCTAAGGTGGAGGATTCTTGGAAAACAACTGAATTTGTCGTCCTCCCTCACCGTGACTCCAAAGATGTGTTTATCCTGGGTGGCACAGATGACATACAGGTGGGTAACTGGGTTATTGAAACTTATGTTGAAGGTTCTTGTGAGACCTAGACCTAAATATTCTATGGGAGATTATGATAAAGGACTGAAATATGAGAGTTATTAAACTAGGAAAAATCTAATTGGGAAGACAAGATATGAATATGAATAATTGACATGAATACTTGTACCTGAAATATTTAGCAAAGCAATAGATATGTCATATATATATATATATATATATATATATATATATATATATATATAAGAGTTATAATCTTGTAGTTGATAACTGTTGAGGAATTTATAAAAGCAAAGAGATCAGTTGTGGCTGAAGTGATCAGAGAATCCTTCCTAGACCAGCGAAGTCATGCTGGACCTTAAAAATCTGGGGGTCTGATAGGCATAGATGAGAATGGAAGGCATTTTAAACCATTTAAATGAGGCAAAGAAGCGTGAATGAGCATTTTAGGTTTATATCATACTAAGAAACTAAATTCACTTGAATTTTTTGAAATTGGGAGTAGATGGTCATGCTCTATTAACAACAAAAGAAGATAAATCTAACCCATGTGTTTGGAATATTCTTAGTGACTTAAAATCCAAAGGGCACATTTGTTTAGTAAAAGAATCTGGGAATTATGACTCAATTTAAAAAGCGAAGTCCACACAGAGACCTATATTCAATATCCTGTAATAAACCATAATGGAAAAGAATATGAAAAAAAGTACACATATGTATAACTGAATCACTTTGCTCTACAGCAGAAATTAACACAATATTATAAATCAACTATGCTTTACTAAAATTTTTTTTAGAAAAGCAAAGCCCTGGCCTGTTAGGGTGTACCCAGACCAGAATTAGAGGTGAAATGGCTTTGCCAGGTGTAGTCTGGAAGAGCAAGACCAGACATCACTCTGTGAAGTGGAGGGGAGAGCAGACCCAAGATGGAAATCAGTCAGTATGAGGCCAAGTGATGCCAGGTGATGGGGCTTCTGCTCTCAAGAAGTTTATAGTTTAAATAGAGCAATTAAAATCCTTTAGATTAGCAGACACATTTTTTTAAATGTACATGTTCTGCGAGGGGTGCTGTGGTGTAAGGGGAAGGAGTAGGGGAGGGGGGAGGTAGAGGGAAAACTGTCTATAATCATCCAGAGCTTGACATGAATGAGTTCACTTTCCCTCTTCCTCAAGATAATTGAGGGAAAGTGATGTTTCATTGGGTAGGGAAGGCACTTACTTTTTCAAGTTTTGAGCACTTTGAGAAATAAAGACCTGGATGACCAAATGATATAAAGAAGGTACCAGATACCTTGTAGGGGGGAGACTGGAGAAGAGTGCTGAGCTAAACAGAAATGTGTGCCATTAATAATTACAGAAACAGCCAGGATTTGACAATCAGAAGTTCCTTGGTGACATTTAAGAGAACATCATAGTGCATTGTAAGCCCTAGTGAAGGAGAGAAGGAGGGGAAGTGGGTGGGTGGGAAACAGTAAGTGAGATTAAGCTGTTTATTCAAAAAGTTGGCTTTTAAATGGTTTGGGATTAACAGATACACACTACTATATATAAAATAGATAATCAACAAGAACCTACTGTATATATAGTACAGGGAACTCTACTCAAAATTCTGTAACAACCTATATGGGAAAAGAATCTGAAAAAGAATGGATACATGTATGTGTGTAACTGAATCACTTTGCTGTACACCTGAAACTAACACAACAGTGTAAATCAACTATATTCCAATATAAAATTAAAATTTTTAAAGTAAAAATAAAAATAAATGGGCTGTTGGAATTAAATATCTGTAATTATCTTTGAGAGCAAAAACACATGGTGTCGCATGTATTTTCTTCACCTTTCCTTAAAGGTCCTTCTTGATGACAGCACCATCAACATTGCAACCATTGCCTCATCACGTTACATTGGTCCACTGAAAACTCGAGTGGATGACTGGCAGAAACAACTTGCTTTGTTTAATCAAACACTGGTGAGTAAGGATAATTTCAATTCATGGACTCAGAGAATTGGATTTAGAAATCATTTGTTCAGTCACTTAAATATTGTACAGTTTAGATATAAGATTTAATTATTGACATTTTATTATGCTCAAAATGTAAGGAAAATGCAAATATATTGAACTCTTCTTTGCAAGACTATACCATCACCCTTGTATTAGTTATTATTGCTGTGAAACAAAATACCACAAACTTAGTGGTATAAAACAATCTACATTTATAATCCCACAGTTTCTGTGGGTCAGGAGCTCATAACTTAACTGGGTCTTATACTCAGGGTCTCACGAGGGTTCAGTCAAGATGTGGGCCAGGACTGGGTTCTCATCAAAAGTTCAGCTGAGGAAGGACGTTGGCAGAAATCATTTTCTTGCAATTCCGGGACTGGAGGTTTCATTTTCTCACAGGCTGTCAACCAGAGGCCATCCTCAGCTCCTCCATGTTGCCCACAGTTTTTTTGCATGTGGACTTCCTCAACAAGACCGCTTGCTCCATCAGTCTAGCAGGGAAGAGAAAGTCTCCTGGCAAGACAGAGGTTACAGCCTTGTGTACTGTACACATAACTGTGTACATCCTGTTATCTTTGCCATATTCTCCATAGCTAGAAGTAAGTCACGGGTGGCACCCACACTCAAGGGGAGAGGATCACACAAGGGCAGGAAGCACAGGTCTTGGGGCCCACCTTAAGAGTCTTGCCACAGCAACCTCATATTTACTAGACAAATACTCACTGCTGCTTGAAGTCTCCTTGGCACCCTTCCTGTCATACACACCTTCTCTTTATTTTATTCAACCTCAGATTATTCCATAACAAAGAACCCACTTACTCTGGTCTCACTTTGTTCCCATCCAATCTCTTTCTTAGACTTCATTTTTTTACCTTGATTTAATTATGTTGTGGTTTTTATATGTTCTAATATGAAAAGTTATCTGTGAAATAATAAAGGTACTAAGTAGGAAAAGGCAATTTGTTCCATCCTCATTTCATAGAGATCTCTATGGTGAATCCATCCTCTTCAATGGACACTTTTTAATCTGACGCCTGTCCAGCCTTCTGTACTGATGGCTGAGCCCTATGAAGGGAGAGACTAAATTTAGATCAAAGTAAAGGGCATGTTTCCATAGAAGGTCCTTAAAAGAAGCAGTGCTGAATAGTAGGGACCCTCCAGAGAATTAAGTGTATAGAAAGTGTGAGACCTGAAATAAACCAAGGAGTGGTTGGGACATTAGGGCTTAAGCATAGCCCCCAAATCTAGAGTGAGATGCAAGAAACCCTTTCACGGATCTCAGGCCCACACATGTGATGGCAGGAGGTGCAGAGGAACGGTGAGGTCTATAGACTTTAGATCTGACCCTGCACTTCTGCTTTCTCTGATTAACAGCGATTGTCTCTAGGAGGAAAGTGATGCGTGATTTTCTTCTTCCTCCCAGTGTTCTGTCTTTGCCACACGTTCTGTTACAAGCAGGTATTACTTTTTTAATTGAAGAAAATGAATCATATTTCTTCTTAAAAAGAGGGAGAGGGAAGAATAATAGACATAATTGAGGCAAAAAAAAGAAACCCTTTTTTGCTAACCATTTTTATATTTGGAAATAGTAAGTCACTAAACTTACCACTTCCCAAACCTTCAGATTCCTTTAAGTAAGAATCTTGCCTCCACCTAGAGTGTCTCCTCTGGGCATTTTAATCCTCTTTCTCTGGGTCCATTCTGGTTACCACAGAGTAGTAGACTCGTTATAACTCTACTCAGTACAAAAAATGGGTTGAAATTAGACTGAGGTGAGACTTGGACCTTTTAATGAGGTTTCATTTCAAAGGACCTGTGAGAAGCTGCCAAAAGGAAAAAGATACAGTGAATCCCCATATAATTATTTTTAATGTAACTGTATTTTTTCAATCTGAGGTTAAAAATCTGGTAATGTCCCTATTTTTCTCCTAGGAAGAGTGGCTGAACTGCCAGAGAAACTGGCTCTACCTAGAGAGCATTTTTAATGCTCCAGATATTCAGAGGCAGTTACCTGCAGAAGCCAAGATGTTCCTTCAAGTGGATAAGTCATGGAAAGAAATCATGAGGAAGGTGAACCGGCTGCCTAACGCTCTCCGAGCAGCTACTCAACCAGGTAAAAAAGAAACCACAAAGGACTTTACAGTTATTTAAAATGTCCATCACCTGTAAGATTCTAATAAAATGTGGTACATTCAACCCTTGATTCCAGTCAGCGTTGATGACCAGGAACATTTGTAGTACATTTGACACTCTTGCTAAACAATGTGAATCGGACACTGTTGTTGTTATTTTATTACTATTAGTATTATTATTATCGTCATCATCATCATCATCTTTCAGCTCAGTTCATAGTTTTGGCACAAAAGTATCTACTTCTTTTGCTGTTTTTAGAGTTGGGGGATCCTGCCACAGAGTATCAGTGATGCTTCCATCTCACAATTTAGGCTACAAAAAATACATTTACATTCAGTTGACCTATTCTGTTAAAGTTCTCACAGACTTATAACCATAAAAATTTCCACACCGTATTTTAAGTAATTCATTAAGACCACTTACGAATATTGCCACTAATGGTAATTCTAATCTCAGGGTTGAAATGTGTTTTATTTATTTTTTAGATTAATTTTTATTGGAATATAGTTGATTTACAATGTTGTGTTAGTTTCTGCTGTACAGCAAAGTGAATCAGTTATACATATACATATATTCACTCTTTTTTAGATTCTTTTCCCATACAGATCATTACAGAGTATTGAGTAGAGTTCCCTGTGCTATGCAGTTGAAATGTGTTTTAGTAAGTTCTGTTTCTAGGGATGTGGAATCAAAGTCCTTCCGGGTGATTACACATACATGGTGATTGAACTTTACGGTTTGTGTCACAGCCTCAGCAGGATTGATTGTTGTTCTGCAAATGGCAGCACATTGCCTATCCTGGTGACACGGACAGAGAGCTTCCTTGTCAAGCAGAGGCAGCCTGCTGGACTATACTCTTTGCCCAAAGACTCTTACATAAAACATAAACAGGCAGGAAAAACTCTATGGGATGATAAAATTGAAAACCTTAAAACTTTGGGGCTTCAAGAGGCTGCCCACAATCCTTGGTTCCTGGTCCCCTTCCAGTCAGAACTGCATCACTCCAGCCTCTGCTTCTGCCATCACATCTCCTTCTCTGTCTCTTGTAAAGACCCCTGTGGGGAATTCCCTGGCAGTCCAGTGATTAGGACTCCTCTCTTCCACTGCAGGGGGCATGGGTTCGATCCCTTGTTGGGGAACTAAGGTCCCACAAGCTGCGCAGCATGGCCAAAAAAAAAGAAAAAAGAAAAAAAAAACAAAAAAGACCCCTGGGATTACACTGGGCCCACTGCATGATCCAAGATAATCTCCCCATCCTATGATCCGTAACTTAACCACGTCTGCCAGGTGCCTTTTTCCATAAAAACTAACATATTCTCACGTCCTCGGGATTAGGACATGGATATATCTGAGAGATCTTTATCTTGCCTAGCACATCCACTTAATGTGCATATTCAAACCTTTTGCTGCAAAAATATTAATGTGTTTTATTACAGAGTGCTGCCCCAGTGCCAACTGGACTTTTGTTATATAATGTAACTTTTGAAATTAAAAAGAAAAATCCAAAATACATTTGGTCCTAGGGATTTCAGATAAAGGAGTGTGGACCTGTATATATCATTTCAGGTGATGATAAAGCAGTGAAGAAAAATTAAGCAGGGTAAAGGCGCTAGAGAGTAGTTGGGGGCTGCAGTGTGTGTGTGTGTGTGAGATGAAAGGATTTTTTTTGATAAAGTGGCTTTTGAGTAGAAATCTGCAGGAATGAGGAAATGAAACATGTTCGTGGTTCTAAGGGAGGATTGTTAAAGGCAGAGAGAAGAATAAAGACCCTGCGGTAAGAGCATGCTTAGCGTACATGACTGTCACCAAGGACGCCAGAGTGGGGTGGAGTGCAGCGCACAGGAAAGGGCCTAGGAGTGAGGCCAGAGAGGTGAGTGTGCTTGGGTGGCGGGTTGGGGATTGGATTAGGTCACTGATCACGTAGAGACTCGGAGACTGTGGGAAAGACCGGATTTGATTCTCAGACAGGTGGGAAAGCCAGGCACTGTGATACGCACCAAAACATCAACATCAAGTGAGACATGAATCTTGCTCCTTAAGGTGCTACAGTTTAGTGATAAAGACATAGGATGCTATTGCCACAATTTTTTTACATCTAAATATGGCAGAAAAAACAGAAAGTATGAGTAAGAAAGTGACAGAGAATATGTAGTGTTTAGAGAATGGCAACTGTTTGGCTTTGGTTTGTGCACCCCCAGCCCCCAAAAGTGGGGGATGCCAGATAAAAAGGTTTCAAATTAATTACCTGTTCATCTGTGGCAAATATCAAAATTAATGTTATTATTAAAAGTTATAGTTAACATTCTTAGCCAACCCCCCCAATTTTGAGTTATTAGACCATTCTTTCATCAAATAAAACCAAAACTTTAAAAATGTTAATATCATATTTTACTTCCACTTAAAATTATATTCTCTATTTATTTTAACACAACTTTACCAATACCTTTTTTTTCAATGAACAGGACTTCTGGAGACTTTTCAAAATAATAATGCATTACTTGACCAAATTCAGAAGTGTCT
The DNA here is from genome assembly GCF_949987535.1 of Balaenoptera acutorostrata. NCBI lineage: Eukaryota > Metazoa > Chordata > Mammalia > Artiodactyla > Balaenopteridae > Balaenoptera > Balaenoptera acutorostrata. Next base: position 16,269,385 of record NC_080075.1, on the reverse strand, counting down.
AGAGGCATATTTAGAATCAAAAAGAGTTATCTTTCCAAGGTAAGTTTATAAAGCTACCAACAATATTTTTTAGTAGTTAAGAGTATCCATTAATTTGTTAGGATATATTTAAAAACAAACTATAAAATCAAACCATCAGGGAACCAAAGAGCGAAACAAAAAAGGTATTTCATAATAGCAATCCAGCTAATATCTTGATTGGGGTGTGTAAGTGTCAAGGTTAAATACAATATTTGGTTTAAGTGGATAAGTACCCAAGGTGCTGGAAGGATTCTTGATCACAGCATCGTTTCACTGCTGGGTGTGTATGTGTGTACCTGCATGTGTGTGTGTGTCCACAGATGGGTATGTCAAAATTTAGAGACCTTTGTTGCCTGAGCTGGTTTCTTTAGGTTAATTGGTGGCCTAAGAGGGTTACTGTAGAAGTCGTCTAAGAGGTCATTTCACAAATTCCAAATGAAATTTTTTACTCATCCATTCATTCTAGAAACATACCAAATGTTTTCTTCAGTGATAAAAATACAAAGAAGAAAAGGCCAGATCCCCACTCTAATGGAGCTCGTGGTTAACGGGTGGACAGTTATGTAAATACACCATTTCAATATAATTATATATGACCACACTATGACTACCTGATGGTAGCAAGTGCTCCGGACTTCAGTCATTGGGGGCACATTGTACCGTAACATAGACAATATCAAAAAATGGTTCATCTTTCATGGATTTTTCCTGTTAGATATAAAGGAAATGGCTGTTAAGGTCTCTCCTAGGACAAGCACTGAGTCAGCCAGGGTTAGGTGCTTATGTGGTTTGCTTGGGTAAGAGGGGTTGTTGCTGGGTACCAGGACAGGGTATGTGTGTGCACAAGATATCCAAGAGCTGGGAGATTTGATTGAGTTTAACAGATTCAGGCAACATGGGAAAAGACAGAAGAGTTTGAGGTTTGGAATGTGCCTTTTATTTCACTCTTAAATCAGTGGTCCTTAACTTGAGTCTACCAAGACCAGAGAAAATCTGTACACTGTTTTGATCTTTAAAGAAATCTGGACACAAATTTACCTGTGACAATATTGAACACCTAAAAGCATCAGCTTTTATTTTTCCTTTTGTTTAGAATTACATCAACTAGGTCTACAGTGTTTATTATGTCAGGAGGCTCTGTACACTACTGATTTCACGCTCCAAGCCTTAATGAAGGCTTACTATGAGCCATGGACCAAGTTAGGATCTGGGGACACAAGGTGAATATAACACTGTTCCTTCTCCCACAGGGCTCATAGTCTAATCTTGACAGTTATCTGTTTCATTAGTTGAAAAGAGGCAGGGGTACAAATTATTACCATATGTGGTATTTTAAAGAAGCAAGACTAATAGGGTGCAACCCAAAACATCTTTATTTCTAATGACAGCCTCTGTATTCCCTACTAGGGGCTAGTTTCTTCCTGTCCCTGGCCAAAATCTTGAGAAGGTCTCATGAATTTTCTGGTCATTCTCTGATAATAATACAAAAAGTTCTCATTACCTTAACCCATTAAATGATCTATAATAATCAAAACTCTGAACTTCTTTCAAAGTGAAAACGTCCCCTTCTCTGGCGTAGCCTGTTGCAAAGCTGAAGGCTTTAGTGATGATGAGGATGTGTGTCATCAACCCTCCCCACTTCCTATTAGGTTTCTGAGGTCTCCAGTTTGGGGGCAGGAAATGGAGGAGAGGCAAGACGGCAGGAGAAGCCTGACTTGGCTGGTACCCAACTGGCCCCTCTCTCACGTGGGGCCTTCCACGTGCTAATGGGATCCCTCCAATCCCGAGGGATCTCTCATAGGCAGCTTCCTCCATAGGAGTGAAGTGTCTTCTCCAGCCAGACCCTCATCCCTCTCTCTCATCCCTGGACATCCAGGTGTGCCCCTTCTCCAGTTGTTTTTCCTAGGGTATCTTCATGTCTCCAAATGGCCCTGCTGGGCAGTATCTAAGAAAATCCCAGGCAGGATCACACCAGCATGGCCCACACGTGTGTAGTCACAGAACCAAATAAGGTTCCTGCAGCCACCCATTCATCTATTCAACCAATTTTGTATTGAATACCAGGTATATGTGAGGTACGAGGCCAGATTCTAGGGAAAACAAGTAATATATCTTCACTCTAGGAACTCAAAGCCAGTAACAGACATACAACCAAATCAGTATCTTAGCAAGTGCTAGCATCTTTACAATTTTTATGAAAAATATCTACCTTTTATGTACCAGGCACTAATTCCAGATGTTTGAGATGCATCCACACTAATCTTTATAAAAATCATATTTAGAGACACGTGGCCTCCCAGACCCAGGACCCATGGGATAGAGGTCCAGAAAATCAGTGTATGGGGAAGAGATGTGGCTAAGGGATTTATCTTTCATGTCCATATAAGGCTTTGCTTCAGTTTCAAGTTACATTTTAAGTATATTCTTTAATCTAGATTTTACTTCTTGTCAAATGATGAGCTTCTGGAGATTTTGGCCCAGACACGAAATCCCCAAGCTGTGCAGCCACACTTAAGGAAATGCTTCGACTCCATTTCAAAGCTCGAATTTGCTCTAATGCCTCCAACTGAGGGAAGAATTCCTGGCATGGATGCAGAGCCAGAAAAGATTTACACTAATGATATTTTAGCGATGCTGTCACCAGAGGGAGAAAGGGTAAGGGCTTTTTGTTTATAATTCTTCATGCGTAAACTTTGTTACTCTTCTAGGGTGGAGGGTAGAGGTTTATTCATTGTCATGCTAAGCATTCATCAAGTGCTACTGTGATCTGGTCTTCTGCTGGCTTAGCAATTTCAAAGATAATCAAAGATAAAATTCTTGCCCTCGAAGAACTCAAAGACAGCAGAGACATAGTCAAACAATTGAAAGGCCCCACAGAAAAATGCAGTAACAGAGACTGTGCTCTGTTCTTGGGAACAGGGTGGAAAGTACTGGAGCCAGGTCTTAACTCTCCATAAGGGGCACGAGAGTAGGGTGGTTAAGAGCTGGTTCTACTGCCGGGACACATGGATTCCACTCCCAATCTTTAACCTCATCTGTAAAACAAGGATTAGTAATAGTGCCTGATTAATGAGTTGCTGGGGATTTTCAAGTGTGTATGTAAATTACTTAGAACAGTACTGAGCAGGTGCTATGAAGTATTAGTTGTCATTGTTTGGCAGCAGCCTCTCCAGGGCCCGGCACAGTGCCTGTAAACACCAAGCAAGTGAATGCATTAGCAGACTGTGGGGAATCAGGTGACCGCACAGAGGAGAATCACACATACACACACACAGGCAGCCAAGGAAGGTGGAGAGGAGACATGGGAGGGACAGCATTCCATACAGAGAAATTGTGCAGGGAAATGCCAAGGATTTCAGTCCAGGTAGAGCACAGTAGTGTATCTATGGGATTGGAAGGAGCCCATAGACACTTTACGTGACCTACACATGCACCCAATGCTCATAGCAGCATTATTCACAATAGCCAAGACATGGGAGCAACCTAAGTGTCCACCAACAGATGGATGGATAAAGAAGACATGGTATATGTATGCAATGGAATATTACTCTGCCATAAAAAAGAATAAAATTTTGCCATTTGCAACAACATAGGTGGACCTGGAGGGTTTTATGCTAAGTGAAATAAATCAGACAGAGAAAGACAAATACTGTATGTTTTCACTTATATATGGAATCTAAAAAGTAATACAAACTAGTGAATATAACAAACCAGAAACAGATTCACAGATATAAAGAACAAACTAGTGGTTACCAGTGGGGAGAGGGGAGGGGGGAGGGGCAAGGTAGGGGTAGGGGATTAAGAGTTACAAACTACTATGTATAAAATAAATAAGCAGCAAGGATATATTGTACAGCACAGGGAAATACAGCCATTATTTGTAACAACTTTAAATGGAGTATAATCTATAAAAATATTGAATCATTATGTTGTACATGTGAAACTAATATAATATTGTAAATCAACTGTACCTCAATAAAGAAAATTTTTTTACTTGTCCTAAATTGATCCTCTTGCAAAAGAATTTGTTCATCACTAGTGCAAAAGAGAAAGGAGAAGACCTAGGCTAGGATCCAGGGAAAACATGACATTTAAAGGGAGGGTAGAAGAAGAACAGATGCAGGAGCCCAGACAACCAGGGCAGTCAGGTCATTGGTAGTCCAAGAAATAAATGTGAAAAGGGCTGTAAAGCGTCGATTGGACTGGATGATTGGGAGAGCACCGGTCACCTTAATGACCTGAACAGATTTAGAGGAGTGGTTGGGGCCAAAATTCAGATGGCAGGAAGTAAGGGAAAAAAGTGGAGGAATTCATTTAGTGCATATAAACTCCTCTTTACGGGAGTTGGCTCCAAAGGGAAGCAGTGAAATAAATCACCAAGTCGGGGGGTGGGGGGCGGGGCGGTGTAAAGAGAGGTGCTGAGTGGGTATCAGTAGAAGTGCCAGTGTTCATGTTCAGGCTTCCATGTTTACCTAGCTCAGGGTTCCGTTACGATGTACACAGGATGTACAGCCTACATGTTATCACGGTCTGATTATCTTCCAGGTGAGCCTGGGGAAAGGCCTCAAGGCCCGAGGCAACGTGGAGGAGTGGCTGGGCAAAGTGGAAGAAGCCATGTTCACGTCTCTGCGTCGCCTGTGCAAAGCTGCCATCGCTGACTATCTGGGGAAACCGAGGACAGTATGGGTGATCGCCGGCCACCCTTCTCAAGTAACTTATACTGCTTAAATCTCCGCCTCTGGATCCTGTTTGGGTGAGATGCATCACACACTGAAGAAAGGTGTTTCCATGCAGGTGATCCTGACCATTTCTCAAATCATGTGGTGCCGCGATTTGACAGAGTGTTTAGAAAGAGAAGATGGTAACCATTTAGAGGCCCTGGAAGCTTTTGAAAAAGTAAACTTTGAGGTGAGATTACGGCAGGGTGACATCGAACATAGCACTGTGCCAGATGGTCCCAGTGGCTTTTATTGGAGTGGTTAATGCAAATTCACTACTTCAGAAATTGTAAGCCTCTGACATGACATCCAAAGCTTTGGACTTCTCACTAAAACTATTTCTGTTGAAGTTTTCTCAGCGACGCTACCCTGATGTTTGTGTAGTATGTATATGAATACTATTAAAAATAGAAGGAAAGCGTAACTCAAGAGGAAAATGTCAGGATTATAATGGTTTGCCACCTTTAAGAAGAAATGTTATCCTGGGTCCTGATATCTCTCCTAGAAGTGGATTCAATCCCGGAAAACCACAGGATTTGTGCCATTTCTATTCTTAGGCCCAACATGTGCTTTTCTACTGTTTTATAGAAGCCTCAGGCAACTATCAATAAATAATTGAATGAACTAAATACCATTCTACACAAATTTTTGAGCTATTGTTGGGAAATGCAACTTTACAGCCAGGCCACATCTTTAACTCCAAATTCAATTCTACTTCCAAGCAATGTTGCATTTTTGAAGACTCACCCTTAAAACAGAAAAAGGAGGAAACAACTTTCTTGAAATAGGAAAAAACCTCCTTCATGAAGGTCCTCGATAGAATTTCAACTCAAAGAGCCCCAGAGAAAAGACTCGCTATGGAAAGTCCCATTGACCTCTTTGTAGAGGTGGCCCCTGATCAGGGTCAGCCTGAGTGAAAACTCAGCACAACATTTCAAGGCCTTCAGAGGCACTGCCCTTCTCTGAAAAAGATTTAACCATTTATGTGAAAATCAGGAACTCAGTCTATCAAAAAATGCTTTCGTTTAATCAATCATTGGCTTGGTTTAAATGCTCAGGATTTCTGATTATTCCCCCCATCCCACCAAAAAAAAAAAAAAAAACCACCAAAAAACCTATCCCTGAAAATGAAGAGTACTACCTTAATCACATTTGATTTTTAGGGAGAACCGTCTTCTCTAGAGACATCATCACATGGTGGTTAAGAGCAGGGGCTTTCCTTGAGACAAATGTCTACTCAAGTGTAATTTTTGCTACTTTATAACTATGTCAATTTCCTTACCCTCTGTGACCCTCAGTTTCCTCTAATGTGAAACTGGTATAAAGATTGTATTGTACTTCACAGAAGCCTTATAGGAATTAAATAAGTTAAACTGTTGTCCTGGGTCACAGAATTACAGATTCTTACTAAATTTGGAATAGACATTTGTCAAAACTATCTAATTTTATAGGTATCTAATATGTAAGCTGATTTTTGAAAATTATATATCACTTTTTTTTTTTAATTTTTAGAGATTAAATGCCCTGGCTGCAATAGTCCGAGGCACTCTTCCTAAATTACACAGAAACATCATAACTGCCTTAATTACTATTGATGTACATGCAAGAGACATAGTCACTGAACTTGTTCAAGCCAAGGTACCTCTTTCACTTAAATAAAATCATATATTTCTTTCTGAAATTAATGCATCTAATATGTGTATCATTGTCATCACTTATGTAGGTAGAGGTAGTTGAATCCTTTGACTGGCAGAGACAACTGCGCTATTATTGGGATATAGACCTGGACAATTGTGTGGCAAGGATGGCGCTCTCTCAGTATACTTATGGCTATGAGTATTTGGGTGCATGCCCAAGATTAGTTATTACTCCTCTCACAGTAAGTTACTGATCATTTAGGTTCATTACTGCTTTTTCCCCACCAAAATAGTTCTGAAAAGTTTCCTTCTACCATTAACCCTTGAAAGGACTTGCCATGAATACATCTTTGTAAAGCAGAGATTTGTGCTTTTTGATCATGTGCCTGGATTTTTTAGTATATTTCAATTGCTATAGAACCTTTCATAAAAAAATAATGACCCTCCTGCTATAGAAAGGAAAGGACTTATGAATTTGTGGCCAGAGTCAGTTCCCTTCAATAGTGACAATTTATCAATTTCTTCAGGATCGCTGCTACCTTTGCCTCATGGGGGCTTTGCAGCTCGACCTGGGAGGCGCACCAGCTGGTCCTGCTGGCACGGGGAAAACTGAGACTACCAAAGACCTTGCAAAAGCTCTCGCCATCCAGTGTGTGGTCTTTAACTGCTCCGATGGTTTGGACTACAAGGTACGGTCCTGGCATCTGAACACTAACATTAAGTGTTTTATGTGGCTTTCTCTATTTGCAACATGACATAACAAAAGAAGGAGAGAAAGGGGTGATGGCAAGCTAGGGAAAACTAGTGGGGCAAAGAATGATTAAAGTGGAATAAATAGAGCAAGGGAGTAGAGTCAACACAAGGCAATCCGAGTGGGCCAGGTAGGAATCAAGGCCAGGGGAGGATTGGTCAAATGGTGGTAAGATTAAAGACCTGTTCATGTCAGTAGGTAGAAAGAGAGGAGATGAGATATAAGACAGAATAGCAGGGAAATCTAAGAACAAGGAATAAGCTTACAGGAAGTGATGAGCAATTCAGAGTTACGTATTGAAAATGAAATACGTAGGACATGAGAATTCACGGTAAGATTTTTCATTGAGTAGTTCTCAGAGTTTTTCACTCTTAAAAATTGTTGAGACCTGGGACTTCCCTGGCAGTCCAGTGCTTAAGACTTCGCCTTCCAATGCAGAGGGTGTGGGTTTGATCCCTGGTCGGGGAGCTAAGATCCCACATGCCTCACGGCCAAAAAACCAAAACATAAAACAGAAGTAATATTGTAACAAATTCAATAAAGACTTTAAAAAATGGTCCACATCAAAAAACAATCTTAAAAAAAATTATTGAGACTTCCAAAAAGTTTTTGTTTATATGTATGGATTACATCTATTGATATACACCATGTTAGAAATTAAAATTGCATTTAAAATATTTGGGTGGGGGGGGACTTCCCTGGTGGTGCAGTGGTTAAGAATCCGCCTGCCAGTGCAGGGGACACAGGTTCAAGCCCTGGTCCAGGAAGATCCCACATGCCGTGGAGCAACTAAGCCCGTGCACCACAACTACTGAGCCTGAGCTCTAGAGCCTGCGAGCCGCTACTGCTGAGCCCGCACTCCACAACTGCTGAAGCCCGTGTGCCTGGAGCCTGTGCTCCACAACAAGAGAAGCCACCGCAATGAGAAGCCCACGCACTGCAACAAAGAGGAGCCCCCACTTGCCGCAACCAGAGAAACCCTGCGTGCAGCAAAGAAGACCCAACGCAGTCAAAACTAAATAAATAAATAAATTTTAAATAAATAGCCTTTCTTTTAAATAAAGTAAAATAAAAATAAAAATATTTATTTGTTTTAAAATAACCATAATAAACTCATTACATGTTAGCATAAATACACTTTTTGAGAAAAATAACTATTTTCCCAAACAACTATAAATAGAGTATAATCTATAAAAATATTGAATCACTATGCTGTATACCTAAAAGTAATGTAATATTGTAAATCAACAGTACCTCAATAAAAAAAGTTGATGAGGATAATTCTTTATAGAAGAATCACAGCTAATACATGCAGAGGGATAACATTAGAAATTACTATTTTGCAAACTCTAAAAAATTAGTAGATCTGGTAATGATCATCTTTGCTAAAACCACATTAAAAGATTAATTGGAAGGTTTGTAATGGATGGATCAGGCTAATTATCCATTGGTCAATCAAAACGTCACTGAATTTGAGACAACCAGGAAACATGTATCTTCTGCTTTGGTACACAATCTGAATTATTCCTGTTCAGAAATTTTTAAACCTCAAACTAATGAATTTAATTAAGTGTCTAGATTTAAATACAGTTTTCAAGAAGTATATAAGGTAGAGAAACATGTTAACACCACAAGAATTTAATCAGCCAAATATGGAATGCAAGAAATTCCACAGGGAAAATAACCTATAGACCTTTAAAAAATAAATTGCATAAAAAGGGGAGGATGCAGAGAACTGTTATAAATTTAAAGAGATTAAAAGACACATTAACTGTAAAACAGATAGCTAGTGGGAAGCAGCCACATAGCACAGGGAGATCAGCTCGGTGCTTTGCAACCACCTAGGGGGTGGGATAGGGAGGGTGTGAGGGAGACGCAAGAGGGAGGAGATATGTGGATATATGTATATGTATAGCTGATTCACTTTGTTATACAGCAGAAACTAACACAACATTGTAAAGCAATTATACTCCAATAAAGATGATTAAAAAAAAAAAAAGACACATTAACCAAATGCAGTGTTTGGACCTTGTTTGCATCCTTATCCAACTGTAAAAGGATCCTTTTAGGACCATTGCAGAAAATTGAACATGAACTGGTGTTAGATGACATCAAGGAATTACTTGAGTTTTGGTAAAACCAATTACTTGATTTTTGTTTGAATGTGTTAATAGTATTGGTTTGTTTTTTTTGTTTTGTTTTGTTTTTAGGTTCTTACACATTACAGAATCTGTGATGAAATACTAATGATGTCTGGGGCTTGTTTTAAAATACTCCAACAACAGCATAAAGTGTTGGAAGTATTTTAAAAAGAGCAGAATGTTGATGATTGTTAAACTGAGCACCTTCTTTTACCTCCTGTGTATGTTTGAAATACTCTGATACAAAAAGTTCTTTTAAGTTCTTTTGAAGTATAAAGCATCAAAATTAAAATGGCAGAAATAACTCCAAAAATTCTTTTTTAATGGTCAGTCAATTGCTACACAATTAGTGTCTTTCAAAAAAGGGGTGGGGGAGAAATTAGCCCCTGACCGCTATCAGCTGAGAGCTGGCCTGGTTCAAACAGCCTCTGTGCTTCTCCAGTTGGACTCAAACAGTTTCATAGACCACCAACATCAGACTTGGTCACTTTGTGCCCACGATGCCGTGAGACAAAAACCACACCATAATCAAATCTGAGAACAGACACAAACAAGAACTCTGTCCAAACCACAAAAATGACCGAATATCCTCCTCTCTCCACTAACCGGAGTAACTGCTACATGTTTACTGACACCTTGAGCCACGCTGCCCTATAGACTCCTAGATAGATGTTATTATGACACCCATCAGAGAATCACCCCAACTTTCTGCCAACAAAAATTTAGAGTGTCGTGGTGTCCCCAAAAAGACATGTTCAAGTCTCAATGACTGATAACCTGTAAAGCTGACCTGATTTGGAAATAGGGTCTCTGCAGATATAACCAAGCTAAGCTGAGGTCTTACTGGACCTGGATGAGCCCTAATCCAATAACTAGTGGATTTGTAAGAAGAGGAAAATTCGGTTATAGACACACAGAGAGGAGAAGCCCATGTGAATATACACAAGAGGTGAGCCAAGGAACACTAAGCATTGGCTGCAAGCATGAAAAGCTATGAAGAGACGAGGAAGAATACTCCCCTAGGACTTTCAGAGTGAGTATGGCTTGGCCAACACCTTGATTTTAGACTTCTAGACTCCAGGACTATGCAAGAAAAAATTTCTGTTGTTTTAAGCCACCCAGTTTACAGTCATTTGTTACCATCGCCCTTCAAAACTAATACATAGAGCAATATCCTGCTTCATTGAACCTTCCTCAAACTTTCCTATAAGAAATCCTTCTAATGTTCTTTTACTGAGACATCTCATGGTTTCCCATGGTCTGTGGTCTCCCTTATTGCAATAAGCAATAAACTCAAACTTTTTTTACCATGGATGAGTTCCAGTGATCTTAAAGCTATGGGCATTGACTGCAGGCATGCTACAGGGGGATAAATTTTAGCAAAGAGCCCATATTGAAGATAAAGATCTGGAATTTTTTAAATTGAGATGTAATTGACATATTATATTAGTTTTACGTGTACAACATAATGATTTGTTATATGTATATGTTCCAAAATGATTACAGTAAGTTTAGTTAACATCCATCACCACCAATATGTTTTCTATGTCTTTGAGTTCATGTTTTTTTTTAGATTCCACATAGTAGTGATATCATACAGTATTTGTCTTTATTTGTCTGACTTATTTCACCTAGCATAATGCCCTCGAGGTCCATCCATTACATATTGTCACAAATGTGATATATATATCACAGCACATTTTCTTTATCCATTCATCCATTGTTGGAAACTTAGGTTGTTTCCATGTCTTGGTTATTGTAAATAATGCTTCAATGAACATGGATGTGCAGATATATTTTTGAGTTAGTGATTTTCATTTTCTTTGGATAAATACCCAGAAGTAGAATTGCTGAATAATATGGCAGTTTTGTTTTTAATTTTCTGAAGAACCTTCATTCACTATGTTATACAGCAGAACCTGCACCAATTTACATTCCTACTAACAGTACACAGGGGTTCCCTTTTCTTCACATCCTCACCGCACTTGTCATTTCTTGTCTTTTTGATAATGGACATTCTAACAGGTGTAAGGTGATGTCTCATTGTGGTCTTGATTTGCATTTCTCTGATGATTAGTGACGTTGAGTATATTTCAGGGTACCTGTTGACAATTTATTTATGTGTCTTCTTCAGAAAAGTGTCTTTACCCATTTTGAAATTGGTTTGTTTGCTTGTTTTCCTATTGAGTTGTATGATGTCTTTATATATTTTAGATATTAACACCTTATCAGATATATGATTTGCAAATATGTTCTTCTATTCCTTAGGTTGCCTTTTCATTTTGTTGATGGCTTCCTTTGGTGTACAGAAGCTTTTCAGTTTGATATAGTCCCATTTGACCTGGAATTTTCTTCTTTTAAAACTTCTGTCCCATTAATATCCCTTGAAAAGTCTTCCTGTACACCCCACCACCTGGGGAATGAAACCATTGCTCTACAATATGAAGGAGTTGCTCAGCTTTGTCATCCAGAATACCAGCTTGGTCTTTAGTCTTATCCATTCTGTTGTTTAGTCCATCTATTTCATTTTTGTAATCTTGACTATAATATAATTAATTTCCAGGGATTATTTCTTATCTCTCACCAATTCTTTCTTAGAGCATCTTGTTTTATGATAGGAATGAAATTTCCTCTAAAATCTCTCTGAGGGTTCCATTTGAATTTTTAAATTTTTTCTTTTGTTCTCCAAATTACCTCCATTTTCTTCAGGGTTGCTCATTTAGTTTATTCTTCTTCTCTCTTCCTTGATGTTGATGTTTCTCAAATGTGTGTTGACTTTTACTACTTAGTTCTTAAGTGAGGACTGAGTTGATTAGTGAGAACAACTTGTTTCCTCAAAAGGCCCCTGCCTTAAATGAGAAAGCTCCCGTGATCTCTATGGGAGTGTAGGATGTTTGGTTAGCAGGCTTCACCATACAGTGTGTGGGCATGGGCAGCCAGGAAGCCAGAAACATTTTATAAATGCCAAAATAATAAGGATTTTTCTTCTAGTAGTGAAGTTAAGTGGGTTTCACTCTTGGATGGAGCTGTCTATCCTTTTGACTCTCAGTTGAGTAAAGTGGAGGTCTGAAATCATCTATCTTTTTTTATCTCTGCTTTCCTTATCTCCCAAGCCTAATGTCTTCTTCCAATATCTCCTTATATCTCCCAAAGACAGACCTCCCCCTTTCTCTACAAGGCAGTCCTTGGGTTTTAGGCTGGAGGGAGAGTGTCAGCACTGCCAGCCTTAAGAGCCCTGTTTACTCTACTTGGAATAAGGAGAGGGAAGGACAGAGAAGGGAAGGACCCACAAACCTGATCATTCCAAGTACTCATCTTTGGCTAATTCCCAAGGATCACCCTGGGACCTGTGTCTGCTTTTCTTGCATGTATTGCTGTTGGGTTCGGAGTTTCTTGGAGACCCCCCTGAAGGGCAGTTCTTCCTTCCCTCTGTCTTGGGCCTGCATTCTGCCCTTCTCAGTTGAGTAATCTGTATCTATGTACTTTCCATCTTCCAAGATTTTTTTTCAAAATTTTCTTCCTGCTGCTGGTTTCCCTTCCCATTATACTTTCATCAAGCAGGTACAGGTATAAATGTAGATACAGACATGGAGAGAGTTCTACCTTTCTGTCATTCATGGGCATTTAGGAGGAAGGGATGGTAGCAGTATATGCTCAGTTGACCATCTTGAAACAAAAAAACAAAAAACCATTAGCTCTATTTTTAAAGAGATAGAGATGGTATAATGCAATAGTTGTACAAATGCTTAACCCAAAATTCAAGTCTCTAAAGGAACTTTCCTCTGTAGATAGCCACAAGTACATATTCATTCTCCTCCACCATTAATATTCTGCTATAGAAGAAATTAACAACCATTACATTACTCTGTGCAGCTGTGCTTCTGCTCAGTGGTTCCTGTTTGTTGTCTGCCATGTGTAGTACCTGGTAAAGATGAAAGCTTCTACCAGTAAAGTTTTTCAAGGTTTTCTTAAGTCATTAAGTGTGTCTATTCTAGGTGTTAGTTTCTTTGGGAACCTGTGAAGTATTTACATAGGTGAACAGAGGTTATGAAAAAGTAGGAAAATTGGTCAGATTGTCATTTTATTTAAAAATAAAAATTAGCTTCAAATCATTTATAGAGAAGACAAAAAGATATTTCTTCTTAGAGAAAGGTGTTAACTTCTGACATAAGACCGGGATTCACATAAAACCATTGCTGATTTCCAGATATCACCTATTTTCCTTTTACTATTTCAGCTCAAAATTTAACTTTTGAAGGAGTTCAACTCTACAATATATAGTTGAATGTATTTTGATTTCAGATGATGGGGCGCTTTTTCAGTGGTCTGGCACAATCAGGGGCCTGGTGCTGCTTTGATGAATTTAATCGAATTGACATAGAAGTTTTGTCAGTCATCGCACAGCAGCTCATTACCATCAGGAATGCCAAAGCTGCAAAGGTAAGGCACTGGTCAGTTGTCTGTGGAGATCACGTTTCTTAAGTTCATAATGAATTTATGGCATGTTGCATCTTAGGAAGGACAGTGCTAACTTTAGCCTATGTATTCCAAGTTTCTAGTGTCATTGGTGAGTATTACAGCAACGGGACTTTGTTGGATGAATTAATTGCTCATCCAGGCAACACAGAGAAACAACTGTATGGCAGACATTGTGCTGGGACCTGAGGATACAGAGTTGGTGAGACTCAGTCCCTGCCCTCATGGAACCTTGTTCTTCCCACCCTCAACACACGTGCACATGCACACACACACACACACACACACACACACACACTCTTCTACTCCCTGTCCCTTTCTCCTCCACCTCCTCTTTTCCTCCTCACCTTTCTTATTCTTGCCTTTGACATATACTTCTCTGCTAAGTTTCTCTAATGCTGCCTCTTCTAGGCTCTACTGCCTTCCTCATGGCCCCTAGTCTCAGCCTATTGCTGGTAGAAAAATGAGAGAAGAGTCCTGGAAAACCCAGGGGGACCTTGACTCCCCAGAACTCACTGGACTGGAAAAACCAAGGAGTGTAGGGCCAGATGAAGATATTAAAATGGCCTCACTATTTAAAATCTGATTTAACCCATATGAGCATGTTGCTGGAGAAGGGTTTTGTACTGGGAAGGTGATGGCAGTGAAGGATGGGACCAAGTCCCCTACTGCTCTGTGTTGACCTTGTGAGATTATGTCATGAGGTCACCAAAGGGCAGAATGATGTTCAGCCAGTACAAACCAGAACAGCCTTGCCAGTTGTTTAATATTTAAATAGTCACTGCCCCGAGCCCCTGGAAGGTCCCCACCATTACCTTGGCCCCTACCTGAAAAGTCTCAGACCTCCTCAGGAGCCAGCCACAAGGGTTCATCCTGACCTACCAAGGGGGCCTCTGGACCCAGCTCCTGCTCTAGGGACAGGGGCCATTCTCATCGGAAAGTGCCCTGCTAAAGAGCTGTTAAATATTTTATCACCTCTGCAAAAAAGCATATTATAGAACAAGTAAAAAGAAAGCAGAAATTGGACTTTTACCAGCTACTAAATTGTACACGTCATTGTACTTTACACTTATTTCATCTTCACACCAAACCAATGTGAAGTAAGCATTTTCCCAAGCTACAGGTCAAAAAGATTCAGAGAAATTAAAACATTTCTGGGAACAACATAGAACCAAGACACACATCTAAATCTGTGTGACCATGAGGTCCATGCTCCTCCAACTACACACCCTCCGGGGGCCCGCATTAAAATCAGGGACCACCAGATATAACATAATGTCAGTCGTTATCACCATCCTGAGTGCTTAGCAAAGCCTGGGGAGCAAGGGAGAAGGAACCAGAGAAAACCCAGGCAGCCTTGAAGCATTGCCAACTGGAGGGCAACCATGTGAGGTGAAAGGAAGGTAGGAGGACATCTGAGACTAACCAAATCTCACCCTTGACTTTGCCAGTGGTCAGATGAGATAGTTGGAGTAGAATATGCCCCCTGGAATACATGAAGAAACTAAAGCACAGCAATTTACACGTTTGAATAACACAAAAGCCATTTAACAGCAGCAGGACCGGGGTCTCCAGTTGTGCGGTCCAGCATTTCTCCTCCAGGCTATGACACATCACCCCAGCTCCATCATGGTCTTCCCCTGTATTCTTTGTGACTGAATATAGTGCCTTCATCCAGTCACCCATCTAGAATCCTGGAATTCATCTTGAATTTTTCCCATTGCCATCAACCCCAGAATCTAAGCCATCACCAAGTCCACTCAATTGTATCTCCTAGATCTCTCTCATCTCCAATAAGAACTCCCTAATTCTGGCTCTCCTCATCTCCCCAGTAACGCTTCCTCCTGGTCCCCCTGTCTGTAGTTTGTCTAACCTGTCCAATGCCATCTTTGGTCCTATTACTCTGCTCAAAACTCTCTGTTTCCGCCCATCCATGGAACAAAATCTAAATTTTTTAGCAGAGCATGCAAGATTTATGATGCTCAGGCCCCAGCCTACTTACACTTTCCTCCTAGAACTTTACCCTTTAGCAAAGTGAATAGCTGGCCATTCCCTGAACATGCAACGCTGTTTCTTGTTCTTGCTCCCTTTGACTGGAATGGCTGCCCTGTTCATCTATAGGAAATGCCCTCTTCATTCTCCGGGTCTCACACGGGCTTCCCTGCTCCTCCTATGAGCTTTGCTCCCTGTGGGCTCTGCACACACCTCCACTGTAGCATCGATTGCACTGCATGGTCATGGTCCTAGGTCTAACTCTACACAACAAGCCCAGGAGCTTCTCAAGGGCTCTGTATGCCCATTCCTAACCCATTGCCTACCTGGCACAGATGCTCAATGGGTGTTTGTTGTTGAATGAAAGTGAAGGGGTAATTCCAATGACTCTAACAGTGGGGCCTCAACCACTCAAGGACTAAGATCAGATTCGAATTTCTTAGGGATTCCAGAAAGTAGTGGTGGAGAAGGTTTAGTGGCCATTAAATCTAAGTTGAACTGAGGAGTCTCAGCAAAAGATGTTGAGGCCTAGAAGATTACAGGTCTGGGCCAGGAAGGCAGAGACACCTGGGTCAAGGCAGGGGCAGGAAGGCAGAGAGCAGGAAGCACGTAACCCGGAAGAGATTGGGAGTGGGTAGGACAGAATCAGGAAGGAAACATTCCCAACAGCAGGATTCAGTAGTCTTTGCTTGAATGCATGTTACACAAGTTTTGTACTCGAGTAGTAATTATGGGAAAGAATTTACAAATGTCGGGGGACGTGTTAACTTATATTT